>NC_135308.1:136287800-136590657 GCF_048772815.1 Callospermophilus lateralis
AGTCTATTAGATTAATAAAACAATAATTATTTTATACTAATTTGTCATTTGGTTAAAATCTAAGAAGATATTAAAAGAGTAATTTGTATAATGAGTGAAACCAGGGAAAATTCACCTATTTTTTTTTCTTTCTTGTTTGTTAAGAGAAGATTCAGGAACACTAACTTCATTCAGGACTGAGTGAATTATATTAAATCGCAGAGACAAAAATCCAAAACTGAGCAATAGCAATGACAACAACTACTCTCATCACAAAGAAATGCCACTATAAAATTAAGAATAATTCAGTTCTCAGGATACAATAAATTTATTTATTTATTTATTTTTTTTAAAGAGAGAGAGAGAGAGAGAGAGAGAGAGAGAATTTTAATATTTATTTATTTAGTTTTCGGCAGACACAACATCTTTGTTTGTATGTGGTGCTGAGGATCGAACCCGGGTCGCACGCATGCCAGGCGAGCACGCTACCGCTTGAGCCACATCCCCAGCCCATAAATTTATACTTTTGAAAAAGAAACAAGAGAAAAATTATAAAGCTATGAATGAAAAACTTAAAAACAGACATTAAGAACTATAGAGGATTTTTTATTACAAAGATGGAATAACAAGAATTGGAATTACCTTTCCACCAGACACAAGCAAATGACTGGAAATCATATGTGAAACCATAGTTTTCCAGTTGCTGAACTATAGGCATTGAAGACAATAAAAGCTGACAGATGGGAAATAAACAAAGGAAATCCCTTTTTTGGCCCAATTTGATCCCTTGAGAGTATTTCCAGATCTAGATGGATTTACTGGCAAATTCTTCTAAATCTTAAAGAAGAAATTAAACCAATTTTCACAAACTCTTATAGAAATTTAAAATGGAGAGAATCTTTCCTAATTTATTCTACAAGACCAGCATCATTTTGATTCTAAAACCAAAGACACAGTACTAGTTGTAATAATAGGAGAAGGAGGAGGAACTACAACACAATAATGTCCCTCATGATGCAGAAATTCCAAGCAGTATTTTAGCAAATAAAATTCTTCAACACATAAAAGGGATAAAACATCATGAATAATTGGATTTTATACCAGGAACCCAAGGTGGTTTTTACTTTTGAAAACTGATATAATCTACCTTAGTAATAAAATTAAAAAGGAAAACTTATAATATTCTCACCTTAATAGATACAGCAGAAGCATTTGACAGAACCCAAAAATCCACTCCCGAAAAAAAAAAAAAAAAATCAGCAAATTAAGGACAGAATGGAACTTTATCAACTTGATAAAAGGCATCTATGAAAAATCTCCAGTTCCATCAGAATTAATTGGGTGTTTTCCCTGTAAGATCAGGAACAAGAGAAAGATGCTTGTCCTCACCACTTCTACTTAGTAAATATGTCAAAAGAAAGGAAGAGAGGGCAGAAGAAGAAAAAATAATTGAAAGGAAGGAACAAAGAAGAAAAAAGTAAATTAAATCAGCATCCAAATTGAAATGGAATACATGAAAGTTTTCCTAATTATTGATTTTGTTTTGTTTTGTTTTGTTTCTGCAGGAAGTCAAAGGTTTATAGGGTTTTATATGTGTAGAAATTTGGGAGGAATTTACAATGAAGAAACAAAAGCCAATAGGTGAGTTCAGTGAGGTCAAGGGATAGGGTTTGGATACATAAAATTAATTATATTCTTATAAACTGACAATAAGTAATCAAGCAAAAACTAAAAAAAATGTAGTTATTACTCAATAAGTGTGAAATACTTAGGTATATATAGGATTGAAGATTTATAAGAATTATATCCTAAAACTAGAAAAGGGTTGATGGGAAATTAAATAGGACCTAAACAAAGTAGATGTTCTTTGTTCATGTATAGAAAGATTTTATATAGTTAAGATGTCAATTTTTCCCAAATAATCTGCATGTTCAACATATGCCAGATTAAAATCTCATCTGAACTTTTTGTAGAACTCAACAAATAAACTAATTTTAAAAAATTAATAAGCAAATGTAAAGGGCAGAGAATAGACAATACAAACTGGAAAAGAAAGAATGAAGACAGAGGCTATTAATGCCAACTAATTATGGGTTATCATAAAACAACAGCCAATGGTGTTCACATCAAGATAGAGATCTAGAATAAGGGGACAAAATACCAAATGTCAGAGTGGAGATATATATATATAAACTGATTTTTTTACAGAAGTGCAAAGCAAAGTCAATGAAGAACAATATTGTTTTCAACAAATATTGGTGGAAGAATGGGATATCTGTTTTATAAATATAAATTTTAAAAAGGCCAACACAAAATAGAACTTACACCTAGAAGTAAAATCCTCAAATGATAAAACTACTAGAAGAAAACATAGGACAAAATTTTGGTAACTTCTGGTTTGATAAAGATTTCTGAGAATACAGTACAAAATAAAAATTGATATGTTTGAAATATGTGATCTCAAAGACTTTTTTAAAATAATAAGGAAACTGGCCATCTACTAGGTAAAAAATTAGAGAATATATATGATGAAACACTTGCACTTATGGATAAAGAACTCTTGAAAATTTTTTAAAAAAAAGGACAACCCAATAAAAATTGTCAAAACATTTGATCAGATACTTCACCAAAGAGGATTATATGTATGGCAAGTGGGTATTAAAAGATGTAAATTTTTTTACATTGTTGCATAAAATAATATAGACAGATTATCTACCAAAATCCTCAATCAGAACAAGTTTAGTAAAAAAAAGATAAGATTGAAATCATAGGTGACTGAATTTCAAAAATCATGGGAAGACTGAATTTTCAGTAAGAACAAGAATGATTAGCTGTGGTTATAGGTAGTATAGAATGTGATTTTGATTAATTTATGATACTGATTTTCCTTATTTTTATTATCTATCTTATTTCCACTATCTGTATATTCTGTTCATCACAATAAACTATTTGATTTTAACATTTAAAATACTAGTTAAATGTCTAATTATAGAAATACATTTCAAACAAAACAAAACAAAAAATACTCAATTATCTGCTAGAACTTTAGAGACTAAAGTTGATGATGCTAAAATCTTAAAATATGCATAAACACATATAAGAACCTAGGGCAATTTTATTTTTACCTTGTCACTTTATACAAAAAAAAAGTACCATTCAAACAATACCACTAATTACTTTGCATTTTATTAACAATAGTGCTTTTGAGATTAATAGAATGCCAAACCAAAGGTGAAGGGTACAATCAATCTCAGTAGACATTTATCAGGAATGCATTCAAAGCAATTAAAATTACTGTTTAAATCACTACAATTCATCTCCTTGGACTGAAAGGGCATATTGAAAAACACAAGGATCACACCCAATATATATGTGTTCTTAAAGCAATTTAGATCTAGTACACATGGAAGGGATGAATGGTAGGTACATGGACAAGCTACTAAAGCAATACCTGATGAGGAAGGACTGAGTAGAAAAATAGTATTAGGGCGATTAAAAATCAAATTTTGCAGCCAGGCATGGTGGCTCATGCATGTAATCTCAGTGGCTCAGGAGACTGAGGCAGGAAGATTGCTAGTTAAAACCCAGCCTTAGCAATTTAGCAAGGCCCTAAGCAACTCAGCAAGACCCTGTCTCTAAATAAAATATAAAAATGGTTGGGGATGTGGCTCGTTGATTAAGTGCCCCTGGATTCAATTTCTGGTACCAAAAAAAATTATTAATTTTTGCATAAGTTTTAAAAATGTAATCTTTGACTTACAAAGGACAATTTCATATAAAAACAATATGAGTTTCCCTTTAACTCTATTACTTTGATATATTTTGAACAACTTGCCAAGACAAAGTATGAATCTTGGTTGTCATTCAACAAGAAAAGGGTTATCAAGTTGAGCTTACAGACTCCTGATATACAGAGGATCAGCCAAAATTACCTTGATGAAATGTCATTAAAGCTCCATTACAAAGAAGAGTAGGCAGGGCCAGCCTTATGGGTATGTGACTTGTGTGCAGTCACTCGGATCTCTGAGTTTAACAGGGCCCACGCTTTATTCAATTCTCAACTAAAATTGTCTTGAAATTCTTAATATTTGTTTACACTAAAGTCCCATGTTTTTATTTTGCACTGGGCCTGAAAAAACAATGTAGCTCATTCTGAAAGTCTCAGTGACTATAGTTGCTGAAAAGAGAAAGAATTCCAAGAAAAACAGAAAATAGTCTAAGACCACAAACTTCTATGTATGGCACATGAGTTCATAAAAAATAAAAATGACTCTGTATTCCTTGAGATCAAAAGGGAAAATTGCACTTGGCAAGGTCAGTGCAATGAAGGAAAAGTCTAAATTATTAAATGCCTTTTAGGCCAAGTTATAGATTTTGTTTCAGTTCAAGTATTTCAGGAAGCAAGTGCAAGTTCAAGGGATTTATTGGTGAAATGCCTGAAAAAATACTGCTGCATTCTGGGAGACTTCAGACCATGATAGAGATCTGATGCTTGTGAGGAGGAAGGAGCACCGAGTAGAAAGAGTTGGAGAGGATAGTGCAGCACTAGTAAAGTCTTACCAGCTAAAGGAGACCCAAAACTAGGTTGCCTACTAGCCAAGTCCACTAGCTATTTTAGTAGCAATGGTCTAGAACTTCTATTCTCACATGCTTAGATGCTGTCAGCATCTTGGGAGGGTTACCTCAGTATGAGCCCAGAAAGCAAATCCTTCAGATGAAAGTTGACAGCTAGCTAATTCCTTTCTTGACAACAAAATGTCTTTAAAAGATATCTCAGCACAGAATAAGAGATTTGCAAATCTTCCAGACTCTGATGTTTCTTATCTGACACCAAGTATCCAAAATGGGGGTTATTTGATTACCAATTATGCCACTTGAATTATACATTAAGTAACTGGCAAAGTAACCAGTTAGTGGATCCTTTGATACAGTGGATCCAGTGTAAAGTGAGTTTTAGGTAGGGATCCACTTTTATCCTGACACTTTATGTCACCAATCTGGCAAAAGGCTATGATGATGCTTTGTGTCATCATTAAAACATGACATGTTCTATAAAATCTCTACAATCACATGTGGGTCAAGACCTCTTGGTAACCTCTTGATCTTGCTAGCCATTATAAAAATTGTTGTGTCTCTTGATTTGAAACAAAGTATCAATGTCAACTAATACCCTCAGTGTACATGTCTTTCAAATGCTGTGATATTCATCATTCCTCAGTGGTCAGTAGTCAGTTGGTCTTGTTTGTCAGTGGTATGAAAACTGGGTAAGGGATTGTGACTTTTTATTGGGTGTTATGGTTTAGATATTAGATGTTCCCCAAAAGCTCATGTGTGAGAAAATGCAAGAAAGTTTAGCAGTGCAATGATTGGGGTATGAGAATCTTAACCTAATTAGTACAGTAATCCACTGATAGAGATTAACTGGGTGGTGGCTGTAAGCAGGTAGGGTGTAACTGTGGAGTTGGGTCATTGAGGATGTGTCTTTGTGGTACATATTTTGTCCCTGTTGAGGGGAGCTCTTTCTTTCTTCATCTTAATGGTCATGTTCTGAACTGCTTCCTCCACCATACTCTTCTCTCATGATGCTCGGCCTCATCTGGGGCTCCAAAGAATGGAGTTGGTCATCTATGGGATTTAGACCTCTGTATCCTTGAGCCCCAAGATAAACTTTTCCTCTTCTAACTATTTTGGTCTTTGGGTCACAGCAATGAAAAAAAAAAAATCTGACTAAAACACTGGGTTCTTGTCATCAACCTATTGGTCCTCCATGCTTTATTTCTTCGGATTGTAGATGCTAAGTAGAATCCTGGGTAGCTGCATTTCTATTTGTCCCTAGGGATGCCAGGTTTTATAAAACATCTCCACAACTACATGTGGGCCAAGACCTCTTGGTAACCTTTTAATCTTGTCAGCCATTATAAAAATTGTTTGTGTCTCTTGATTTGAAACAAAGAGGTAGGGAACTCAACTCTTTCATTTAGGTGGGGATAGGAAGTGTGAATCATATCAATGGGGCAGTTCTCTTCAAATAATTTTTTCTCTACAAGTCTTGTCTGATCTTTCAGATTTTTTTCATGATATCCATGTTTGAGGACTATAAGAATCATGTAAGCCCTTCTCTAATGCTCAATCTTCGAATTTTAGTGCTGAGTTAGTACCCACTTCAGGTTAGTCAGGTGCATTATTGCTTGGTGTTCAAGATCTTCAGTTTAATAACCCAGTTACTATTGTATGAAATGGTTTTAGCACTTAGAGTTAAGTGACAGATTGCAATAAGTGTGAGATTAAAGATGGGGAAAAGAAAAATAGGTTGCTCTGTTAAGAGTCATAACTGTAGAAAAGGAAAGATACAAGAGTGGTGAAATTATTCAAGGAAGATTGTTTTGTTTTCCTTTATTTTTTTTAAATATGAGTAGTTCAAGCACATTAAATGATATTGAGAATGTGCAAGTAAAAAGGAAATTATTGATAATAAAAGAGAAAATATAATGGATAGTCTATATTCCTTGAAACTATAAGATCAGTAATTTTTAGAATAATGATGAAGGGATGGGCTTAGAAAGGAAAAGACAAGAAGAATATGAAAAGACCCTTAATTTATAGATTCAATCATGCACCACATAGTGATGTTTAAGTAAATAATTGACAACATATGATAATGGTCCCATAAGATTATAATGGAGCTGAAATTTTTGTTACTAGTGACATTTGGCCTATCATAAGTTATTCTTAATGAAATGTATTACTCACATGTTTGTGGTGATGCTGATGCAAACAAACCTTTCATGCTACTTACTACCTGCAGAAAAATACAACACATGTAATTATATACCGTACACAATAATTGATCTTAATAATAAATGACCATGTACAGGTTTATGTATTTACTGTAGTTTTAATCATTATTTTACAGCATATTCTCCTATTTATTTTTTAAAAAGGTTATCAGAAAACAGTATGCTGTGCTGTGCTGGTAAAAGTTTCACTCTTGGTTGTATCAAAAGACCATGGGGCTGGGGTTGTGGCTCAGCGGTAGAGCACTCGCCTCACATATGTGAGGAAACAGGTTCGATCCCCACACCACATAATAAATTTTAAAAAAATAATAAAGGTATAGCCTACAACTAAAAAGGTATTTTAAAAAAAGAGACCATGTTAAATGATTGACTGACCTTTGTGTAAGTACACATTATCATGTCCACAAAACAATGAAATCACCTATGACATGTCTCCGATGTATCCCCTAAATGACATCTGATTATATAAGCAAGTTCTGGGATTGATATTTGATCCTCTTTGTTTCTTTTTCTTCTCACTATAAAGTAGAATTTAAAATATTTTCAAATGAGAGATCATTCTGAGAAGAAATCTAAACTGTCCTTTAGAGTTTGGAAATATATATGAACCATGTGATGCTTTCTTCTCTCCAAAAAATGAAAAAAAATATTGAATGGAGGAAGATCCCTGGAACTTTCAGTGATATTATGGTCAGAAATAAAGATGTAAACTGTTGATCCTGATGCATTTCCACACTTTGACACTGTAATCATGTTTAAATTCCTTTAAAGGAAGAAAAAGAAGAATTTGTATCTTTGCTGATGTGGGAGGTTTATATCTAAAAGGAGGCACCACGTTCTGGGCATGAAGTTCACTAGTAGAGTGCTCATCTAGCATGTGCAAGACCTAAGTTCAATTCCCAGTACCACAATCAATCAATCAGTAAAAAGAGACACTGGTAGATCTTACCATTAACAGTAGGATCAAGGAGGTGGGGTATAGTCATAAAAGAAAACTGGAGTATTGACATTCTATAGTCTGCAAAATTCACCTGAAATAACTTACATTGACATAACGAAGAACATAATGGCCAGTATGATTTAGTCAAGAGAGAGTTAAAAACACTATTAACAACATCCAAAAATTCTACATCTAATTCTGCCAATTGCTTTTTTCTCCAACTTGATGAAGGGAAAATTCAGGCAGGGAAATGTAATGGAACAAGAAGAGAAAAAGAGCCAACCACGATCTACTTTCCCATTCCTTACTCTCTAATTGTTTTTGATAAAGCAGATTAGAAGACCTGAATTAAATTCACCTATGTGATTATTTAAATTCATATTTAAATGTTATAAATTAAAGAATTCTTAATACTGAAAATTAAAACTATGTCCATATTTCCTTTACTCCTTGCATCCACATATGTAGTTAGTGTGTATTTATCCTCTATCATGAACCATCTATATACATAGCTCTGATGATATGAGAATTTTGAATACAGAATATAAAAATACTGTGATCCAGATGGTCTTGGTGCTGCTTCAGGAAATTTACCAAAATAAAAGTAGAAAAATTGAAGGGTTATCCATCCCTATGTGTTCATTATCTGCCATACTGTGATATGGCTAATGACCGCAGTTAGGGATTGGGGGAAGGAAGGATATGAAAATTTATTAAAAGAAGGGATGCTGGGGGTATCTCCTCAGTGAAACTGAAAAATTATCTCTAACTCGGATAAGTGTGAGCATTAACCTCTGTTTTCCATTAAGTTAAAGGAAAAAACATGTAGAAATTTTGCCAGTCTAGTTACAATTATTTTAATGGTATCAGTAAATATGAATCCTGAAAAAAAAATGTATCAGAAAGTGGGAGGGATTTGGGGGAAAAGAAGAGAAATTGAGTAAGTTCTGCAGAAACTGCAATCTATTATTTTCTGAGTTGGGCAGATTCAGTTCTAAACTTGGGACCTGTGACAGCGTGTAGCATGGTTTCTGACCCTTCCTGAATCTATTGAGACATTGGCTAAAATGTGGAGCTTGAGATATTCCTGGAGAAATAGAAGAGTAAGCCACAGGTGCATGCCCTCCCATCTACCAGATCTTACCAGGTTGAATCAGAGACAGGGAGAGGTTATAATAAGGTTTTACTATAGAGATTCTGCTGGGCCAGAAGGAAAGTTGACTCCAGAAACCTGGGATAAAAGGTAAACAGCTATATTTCCACATTAATAGTCTCCAACATTTGCTTCTACTGAACCTTCACACCAAGGATTTGAAGGAAATATTTATAACTGTTAAATCTGATTCCAAAGAGATGGTTCAAGAGTGGATCATTTTCCATGAACACATTAAAGAGACATATTTAAGTCCCAACCAGGATACCTCTAAATACGAACTTATTAGGAAATTTTAACATATTATACATATATAAAATACATATTACTTATTACAATTAAGATCCCAATATTGCAGTTGTGTATGACGTGGAGACTCATTGGTTTTGTATTCATATATAAGGATATGAAAGATATGTCTGATTCATTCCAATGTCTTTTCTGTTCTCATCCCCCTCCCTTCCCTTCATTTGTCCTTGTCTACTATATTCAATGAACTTCTCATATTCCCCTCCCTTGTTGTCAGTTAGCATCCACATATCAGAGAGAATATCCTGCCTTTGCATGATAGTCTCCAGTTACATCCATTTACTGGCAAATGCCATAATTTCATTCTTCATTATGGCTGAGAAAGATATTCCATTGTGTATATATATCCACATTTTCTTCATCCATTCATCCATTGTAGAGCATCTAGGTTGGTTCTATAGCATGGCTATTGTAAATTGAGTTTCTATAAATATTCAAATGGCTATGTCACTAAGAAATTAAATGCATGAGGTTGTGTGTGTGAGCATGGACGTTCATGAGCATGACTGCATGTGTGTGTGTGTACACACTGAAATTCAGAGTCAGAAAGTGCCCTCAACCTCCAAAATAATGTATTTCTCTAGTTGGGAAAAATTATTTTAGATTTATTTTCATATCAGTCATAGTCTCCTAATAGAGGATGGTTTTCTTCTGCCTTTTTTTTTCTCTAATTGTTTTCAATTTACGTGTCAACCTTACTGCTCAAAAAGTGAAGGACTACCCTAATGAACTTTGACTGTCTCTTTGCACAAAGAAGGTCCTTCTAGACATGCTAAGATATTGAATGATTGTGCATGGGACAAAATCCTGAGTGGCTACTCTTTGCATTAAATAAATTAAGTTACAGTGTAAAGCATTTTAAATTATTAGCTGTACAACATGTTACCGTGATTTCTCCATGAATTTTTGAATTAAATAGGCTCATATGCTACCATTCAAATATTGACAGGTCTGAAAATAGACAGAGAAAATGTTGACTGCAGGATATGTAGCATCCTTGTCCATAATTGTCCTTTGGGTTATGGATGATGGAGATTTATTAAGTTCATACACTATTTCTCTAATATAAGGCATTATGCATCTTTGGGGATTTTTCAAGTATAAATTAATTATCCTAAAATAGAGATATAGACAAGAGAAAATAGAAAGATAATTGTTCAATAAATATGGTTGATATGAACTGGCATTGGTGAATATAGAGGACAAATTTTAATTACTTGGAGTTTTATTTAGGATAAACGTGGATTCTATTAATATAAATTTCTTATCATCAGTTATGCTGTTCTTCACATTATACTGTACATTGCAATTCAGAACTAGATAATTACATAGTAACTCATTTTGGAATTGAATAGAAATCACATTGTAAATGAGTTAAGAAAATAAAACTGAATAATTTATGTGCTTTTAAAAAGGAAGAAAATTTCTAGACTGTATGGTACAATATAAAAAAAGTAACAAAAGTGGATATGCAATTAGTTATATACAGAAGGATCTAAATGTTCAAAGAGTAGAAGAAAAATTACTTTTCATATGCTGGATTTTTAATAATTAAAAATGTATATTTATAATATATAACAGTTAATTTTATAACTCTCCCTCCTATTGTCATTACTTAGTCAAAGTTAATTGCTGCCCAAAGACAACCCAATGTAACTGATGATTGGTCCTATATATGTTTTGGTTTCCAATTTTTCAATACCTGTAGATCATCTCTGATGTATAGTTCCAATTTGTTTCTGATGATTGAAGGATTACCACGCAATCACATATTTCAAATACATGTTGTTTTTCTTTTCTTTAAGCTTATTATCACTAGTACTATTAAGAAATTCTATTTGTTTATATAAAGTATTTGCACACGTTTAAAAAAAAAAAAACAGATGGGAAGGTAGTCATACCTGATAGGACCAACCTAGCCCAACAGCAGAAAAGAACGTGGAGGTAAACTGTTGTTCTCCTGGAACTTGTAGAGGGAAATGAAGATTAGCAATGTTGAAGTTCTAGGAGGAGCCAACAGAAGTGCTAATTAAGACAGTATCTGATTTAAATTTCTGCCAAGCTTGGAGACAGTGGGGACAATTTGTGAAAGTACTAGCCCAATTAGGAATATTTTCATCTCTCTCACTCCTTTTCTCTCCCTAAATTCCAACTAAGGGAGGTCAAAAGGATAAACTAGCCACTTAGTTGAGGGAAGAGCAAAAAAGAGAGAAGGAAAGAACTGATTAGAGCGGAAAGGCCAAGTAAGAGGGTACTCCTCTTGCTTTATTGCCTTGAACTGAAACATGGTCTTTCCCTCCTTTGGACTCTTCTTTGAGCTGAAATATCACCACTTCTTGTTTCTGGAGCTACAAGCTTTCCAACTGGAGTTACACCATCTGCTGTCCTGTATGTCAAGTTTGCCAACTCACACTAAGCATCTTGGGACATCTGAGCCTCTAGCAATTCACAAGATACAGTTTCTTATAGTAAATACTTCTATGATTCTGTTCCTCTGGAGAACCCTGACAAATACAACTGGGATGAAGGTATGCTATTAAGTTAAATATGAAAAATTTTATTGGGGACTTTTTAGTTGTGATTTCTGATTTGAGCTGATATTGGAACATAGAATAACCACAAGTCTGCCTAGGATATTTTAGTTCCTAATCCTGAACTGAAAATTCATAAATCTGGTTCATATTTGCACTTAAGAGAAGAATTTTAAAAGAACAGCGTAAAACAAAAACCAAAGTTGCCTTTTAATCATATCCTACAAGTTGACTGACAGTTAAAAAGGGAGAAAGTTTATCATTTCAGTGAAATAATATGCTTATGAGAAGAAATGAAGACTGAGGGAGAATGAATGTCACTGAAAAATGGATAGAGCCAGCGTAGTTCAAAAAATTGAGTCATGATAATAACATCAAGTAAAGTGAATGTAATAGCAGGAAATATATCTCTTTTGTTGCCCAGATTGTTTTATGAGGTAAGAGAAATAAGAGTTTTGTTGTTCTTCTTCTACAATTTAATTATTTTAATTGCTGATACTTGGAGAATTCTCAATTTCCTCAAGTCAGAATATATGAAAACCTATTGTGTTCTACAACAAAATAAAAATAATATTTCAATGTATGGGAGATAGGATACTGCCTTAGGAACACCTCCTAGTTTCATTTTTCCTCCTCTTGTTATACATATATACTGAATTTGATAAAACAGTATTAAAAAGGAAAAAATGCAATAAAGAGAATCCAGTGTTTGTCACTCAGGAAGAAAATTATGAACACAATAGCTTGGTAATAGCTCAGAAAATATTTGGATGTTATAATTTAATAAAAGAACTATAAATATCAGTGCAAATTGTAAATGTCCCACACAATATTATTTCATAAGAACAATGAAATCAAATCTGTCTTCATTTTCATCATTACAAACATGCAATTAAATACTGCTTAGGTACCAGGCACAATAATTGCTTGGTTTCTTCAGTGTGTGGCATATTTTACAATAGCAATAGCATAGTTGGATTTTAAATGGAGAATCTCTTATCATAATATAATTAGAAATAAGCATACTGCTGTAAAATCTAAACTCGTGCTAATAATATATGAGATGCACACACTGTGCATCTTATTTAAAAATATAATTTAAACTTCAAAGTTGAAAATTGCTATATCTTCTATATCTTCTGTCTTTTGGTGACACAAATTCACATTTTGATACTCTGCCATTCTGTGCTGATATTTAGAACATGGATTCCACTACATGGAATAACAAAGGTATTTTTGCCTTGTTCTTTCAATTTAAGATATGATCTTTCTGCTGGATTTTACATTTGTGATTCAAGCTAAAACCTTTTATATGCTCTTATTATTGGGGAGAAAAAAAGCTTGATGGCTTAATGGATAAAATTTCTGACCTTTTCAAGTCCATATTTAAGCCCTAACCTCCAGTGAGGAGTAGTCCATATCTCTAACACAAATACAGAGTTCTATTCAGTCAGCCTGATGATTACCGAAACCCCAAGGAACAGTCTGGGCCAATGTTATTCAGAGCTTCTCTGTGCACCTTTACTCCTGAGCCTGAAAAGGGGGACCCATCAAACTAGTGAGCACAGACTTTTGCTAAGCAGGAAACCTTCTCCAAATGGAAGAGAATTCTTTATCCCAGAATTGCACATACAATTTTCAGCTATCCAGAATCATTTGCTATCCTGTTTTGTCCTAGCCAAATTATGACTGGAGTCATCCAAAAGCAGACAGCGGAGAAGTTACCACAAAGTAGGGCCCCAAACTTTCCAGAGATGGGCCTGTTGGGATTCCAGGGAAGGAAGCCTAAACACGAGAGTGATCAGGTTAAAATATTTATTAGGGGAATTTATTTACAGAAGGGGCAACAACAATCCTCAAGATGAACAGTGAGAGAAAGAGGTGCTCTACATAAATATGTCCACAGAGGTGTTAGGGTACCGAGTGTATAAGAGGGTTTAAAGATTTTGGTTCAGGACCAGGCTTAGTTTCTTTCAGTGTCTTAGGCAACAACCTGCACACCTTTATCAATGCCAACCTGGATACAGCCTATAGGTAAAAACGTGGGGCTAGCCATATCTAAGGGCAGGCAAAGAGTTCTCCATTGGGACAGAGAAAAAGGTGGAGGAAACTGAGGAAAAACTTTACCTGCCCCATTTTAATAATAATATAAAATAAAATCTGAAGTCATTCCTGTGTATTATCTTAAAATAAATGTTTATCTGCATCATTTTAAAAAAATTTGTGATGATATATCCATACTCTAGTTAAGCAGTTAAGACATTTAAACTAAATATCTCAGATAACAATTCCAGTTTGTTTTCTGTAGCAAATTTGTCATATTACGATAACAGAAATTATAAAATCAATATCTGTACATCTAAGCTTAAGGTTCGAAAACATCTCATTCTTAGTCCTGCCCATCACATCTGGGGGGTGGCACCTGGAGTCCTGAAATCATTACAACTAAACCAAATCCACCTTTTCTCTTTGCACATTTCAATTTGCTCAGAAATCCAAGCCATGAGCTATATATTCATCTTTGCTTCCTCCTCTTACACATGTATCCAACAGGGACCAATGACATTCTGTTGTTTTGGTCCTTGACATCTTTCATAGCCAACTCCTTCTCTCCATTTTTCACTTCACTACTTTGATTATAATCCCTGCACCTTCTTGGAAATCCTCCTTCTTATTTTCATCTGTAAGATGGCACAATAAAGCCCCACCAAGCAACTCCAGTTTCTGGTCAGGTTAGATTGAGTAGTAGAAAATTAAGCTGATACTCTACAAAGATGACAAGAAAGCTTTACAACAATTGTTATGTACTGAAGCACAATTTTCTGTTTTTTTTTTTTTCTTACATCATTTGCTTAAAGGATGGGGAAAGCATACTTTCAATAAACTTTAAAAATGCCAAATGTGCAATTTAAAAACTCTTCACTTGTCATTTTATAAGGATGTTGTAGCTTATCTTTTCCAACCATTCCTCTGTTTTCAGACTAGTATAAGTATTCTTCTGAGAGAGGTAAAAAAAAAAAAAAAAAGCTGCCTTTAGCCTAAAATTTTGCTAGCTATGAAATCTACAGCTTCATAATTGTGTTAGTCTCACTGACATTTTAGGATTAATAAGAAATTTTTAAAATTAAAAAAAAAATCTTCCATTCACTTCTCAAGACCACATCTAACTTCTTACAGTTTTAATAAAATTTGAAAGTTCTTCTGATACATGTAGTTTCTTATGAACTTCTGAAGTACTTTGTTTTCTTTGTGATGTTTTGAATAAAGATTTAATTTTCTCTGTGAATATTTTATTCTGAGTGTAATAAAAGACCCTTTTAATGTTGTATTTTGATAAGAATGTATCAAAAACATGTTTATATGCCAGGCACTATGTGCATACCTGTAATCCTAGCTGCTCAGGAGGCTGAGGCAGGATAATTACAAGTGTGAGCCCTGCCTCAGCAACTTAGCAAGATCCTAAGCAACTTAGCAAGACCCTGTCTCAAAATAAAATGTAAAATGACTAAGGATATAGCTCAGTGGTAAAAATGTCCCTGAGTTCACTTCCCAGTATACAAGCAAAAAAAAAAAAAAATGTGTTACATTAAAAATGACTGGATATAGGGGCTGGGGATGTGGCTCAAGCAGTAGCGCACTCGCCTGGCATGCTTGCGGCCTGGGTTCGATCCTTAGCACCACATACAAAGATGTGTTTGCCGAAAACTAAAAATTAAATATTAAAATTTCTCTCTCTCTCTTTCTTTAAAAAAAATGACTGGATATAATTTTGATGGTTGGAAAATAATGATATTTCTAGGAAAAAATATACTAGAGAGGAATTAATATAATTTAGCAAGAACTTATGAGTATTATTTGTGAACTCTAAGTTTTAGCAATGTGAGAGACAGACATGTGCATAAATAAAAGGCTCAGAGGCATGTAAAATTTTTCTTTTTTGGGTATATTTTTTAAATAACTAGTACAGAGTATGAGAAGTGTCATAATACAGATCTAGCATGATATTTGCAAAAAATTATTGCCTGATGTTTTGCTAAATATTTTACATTTCATTTTAATCCTCACAACACTAAAGATTGCTCATTTCTTAAATGAAAAAAATTGAGGAATCAAAAGTTTGACTAGCTAAAATCATATGGTTGAATTTTAACCCATTTTTTTTTCTGATTTTAAGTTCATGTTTAACATTTAAAAGAAAATACATATACTTGGGGATTAGAAAAGTTTGAATAAGTCCCCCAAAATGATAATTTTTTTCAGTTAAATGAAGTGAGGGGAGAGAAGTTGATGAACAAAGATGAATAAAAAAGAGAGGATATTCCAAGCAAAACAGTTGGTATTTGTTGATTTGGGTAAGTTCCCAATAGAATATATTTGTAAGAAGGAAAGAATAACTTCCCTTTACTCTTCCAAGTTCTCAGCTGGAGCTTCTGAAACAAAAACAGATTAATGAGAAAAAAAATTAAACAAGTTTATTAATATGTATAACTCATATATACAGGGAAATGAGTGGGTCTCAAGGAAATGACTTAGGTTCTGGCTTAAATATTCAGCTAAAAACAAAGAAGAGCAAGGCAGGGGCAAGTTATAGGAGTGATCAGAAGAAGCTCAGTCATCCAGGACAAGGTTTGCCTTTTCTGATGATCAGTCCTGTAATTTAGACTTAAAACTTCCCTTCCTAGATCAGTCCTGTAATTTAGAATGACCCTTCCCTTCCTGGAACAGCAGGGAGATAGCTTTACAAATGGAAATTTTCATTCTCTCTTTCCTTTGTTGTATTTTTGGCAGTGTTGGGGATCAAACCCAGGACCTTGCACATGTAGGCAAGAACTCTACCATTGAGCTGCACCCCCAAACTAGACATCTTTATAAAATTTCCTTACAAAATAGTAAACCACTTTATTTTTTACAGTTTCTCCCTGGTCTGTTTTTTCTAAAAATACTACTTCTGAAAGCAAAGCATATTCTGGGATAGCATATTCTGATCTACTAAAACATGTACAGGATTAACATGAAATATGGGAAGATAAACAGAAAATCATAAAGGCCTATAGGCTATGCTAAAGAGGGTGAACTGTATCTTTCAGCTAATAGCAAATCTTAGCACACTTTATCAAGAAATTAGGGGATTGGATTAAAATTTTGAGAAGATGATTTTGGCAAGGATGTGAAACTTGGTGATAAGGAGAGATAAGAAGAGAAGATTTAAAAAGTTAGAAAGCTAACATTCATGCATTATTTATTCAATATATCTAATAAACTACTATACCTTAGGCATTATGATAGGAGTTGAGTATACAGCATTAAACTAAATAGACCTGATCTTTGTCCTCATGTAGCTCATGGTCTTGTAATCTGATAGGACAGACTTAAGTAGTAAAGCAGAGCAGAAAAAAAAATCCCTTATTTTAGGTACAAGGCATGTTATTTTAATTTACTGTTTCTTTATATAAATGTTTCTCTGTATGTCCTTCTCTCTCTCTCTCTCTCTCTCTCTCTCTCTCTCTCTCTCTCTCTTATTTACAAATGGTTTTTGTACTAGTGTCTTTCTTCCTTCCTGTGTCCCTACTTTCTACAATGTCCTGTTTTAATCTGTATTCTCTGGCTATAACATAATACCTGAGGTTGGGTAATTTATAAAAAATAAATATTTTGATTCATGGTTTTGGAGGCAAGAGGAAAATTACATGAGGGAATCTTGCTTTATAACAGCCACTCTTTTGACAACTAACCCACTCTCAAGAGAACTATATTAGTCCTATGTGGACAAATCTCTTATAATGCAAAATACCTCTTAAATACCTTCCTAATGTCTCAACATGTGTGTGGCAACCAAGCTTAAACACAAATTTGGTGGGGACAAACCAGATTCAATCCATAGCATATCCTTATTTCCTACCTGGTTTGCTAGTTTTGATGTTATATCTTATGATTGAGACAGCCTTAACATTTCCATCAGCTTGGCTAAATATTGCAAAGGTTTCTTCCTGCCTCTAGGCCTCTGGCCTCCTGATCCCATACTCAACCCAGCCCTGCAAGAATCCAGAAGTCTTACAGAGGTCCTTCCTCCCTCCCTCCTTCCCTCCCTCCCTCCCTCTCTCTCTCTCCCTCCCCCCCCTCTCTCCCTCCCTTTCTCTCCCCCTCCCCCTCCCTCCTCCTCTCCCTCCCCCTTCTTCTTCCCCCCCTCCCCCCTCCTATTTTATTTCTTTTTTTGGGAATGGGGATTGAACCCAGAGATAATTATCCACTGAGTCACATCCCACTTCCCCTGCCCTTTTTCTGTTTGAAGACAGGTTCTCATTAAGCTCTTAGGTCCTCACTAATTTGCTGAAGCTGGCCTCAAAATTGTACTCCTCTCGGTTCATCCTCCTGAGCCACTGGGTTAACAGGTATTCACCACCACACCCAGTTCCCAGTTCCCTCTCTTTTCTGAGTTCTTAGATAATTTATAAAAATGTATGCTTTCTTTCTTCGCCACATTGAGTGGAAACTCTTTTTTTAAAAAAAATGTCTTTTGCCAGCTATACAGTCTAAGGACTGTTCTTCTCAAGAATCTAGGAGCCATTGAAATGTGATCATCAAGGAAGATAGCTTTCTTGTATTAGTCTGTTTGCTGGTTTCACAAGCTGACTTTATAACGAAAAGGGGTTTATTTAGCTCACAATTTTGG
Organism: Callospermophilus lateralis; assembly: GCF_048772815.1. Lineage (NCBI taxonomy): Eukaryota > Metazoa > Chordata > Mammalia > Rodentia > Sciuridae > Callospermophilus > Callospermophilus lateralis. The sequence continues at coordinate 136,306,180 of NC_135308.1, forward strand.
AGTTCAAGGACATGGCACTGGTATAGGCTCAGCTCTAGCCAGGCCTCATCATGGCATGATTGTGTGTGTGTGTGTGTGTGAAGCAATACATCCTCGAAGAGGAAGCTGAAATAAGAGTGAGGCTCCACAATCCATTCTGAAGACCTGTCCCAAGTGACTTAAAAACTTTCTACTAAGACCTACTTTGTAGAAGTCCCAGCTCCCCTACACCAACACCACACTGATTAAATCTCCATCACATGGAATTCTGAGAGAAAATCATATCTGAACTTTAACAGTCCCTATGTCTCAATTTCTGTGGAGGACAGAGGCCTCTCTCCAGGTTGTAAAACTACCTTTGCCATAAAGATAATAATTTCCAACACTTTCTATCTAACTCTCTCAACTTATTGTTCTCATTTTTATTCCTTTTTTTTTTTTTTTTTTTTGGTGGGAAGGGAGATGGGGATACTCAGGATTAAACCCAGGGGCACTTAAACACTAAGCCAAATCCCAGACCTTTTTATTTTTTATTTTAAGACAAAGTCTCACTAAGTTGCTTAGGACTTCACTGAGTTTCTGGGACTGGCCTTGAACTTGTGACCTTCCTTCCTCATTCTCAAGAATAGCTGGGATGTTAGGTGTACACCACTATGCCCAGCTTCACTTTTCTTCTTGTTGTTGTTTTCCCATCAATCTTTAATTCTCTTAATTAAATAATCAGTTAAATGTATTATCTTCTAGCTTACCTTGTGATTTAGTCTTCCTTAATAGTATGATTTTATTAGTTTCTTTAATTTATTCCCTGAATTAGATTAGCTTCATTTTTGAATTCCTGATTGAATTGCTTTCATATTTCTAAATATTTGAGGATATTTAATTTAGTTTGAAGTGTTCCGTTACAGTTTTATTCTACTCTGCATGTGTTTTAGGGGAACTCATAAGAGGATCATTTTTTATATTTTGATTACCATTGCTAGGTTTTTTGTTTGTTTGTTTGTAGTTTCTTAGAGCAGCTTTGTATGGAATCAGAATTCCTTTCTTTATTAATTTTCTTGAAAAAGTGAAAATTTTCCTGGCTTCCAAGATTCTTGTCCCAAGAATGCCTTCTTCTAGGGTACCGAAAAGCAGTTTCCTTAATTAAGCTGATAGTGACGCTGATATTTCTTACATTTTGAGGTTTTACTTTCTCATTTTTCAGAATCCCGATATTTCCCCTTATCCTTCTTGTCTTCACCATTCAGAATTCCAGAGTGTCTCCTCCTTTCTACTTATCTCCTTCTTCCCTAGAGTTAATAAATTCCTGAAACCAGAGCCTCTGATCTCAAACAATTTTAAATCATCTCTCTGTAGTCAATTTGAGACTAATTGTTATTATTTTCTCCTTTTTCCTTGTATTCATGTTGAACCTGGATTATCAATGAAGAAATCTTTTCAACTCTTTAGGTTGGGTTTATCATCCATCAACCTTTCTAAGCCTTCCACTACCTGTTCTTCTGTACAATATCTTCCAACTCCTCCCTCTTTCTGTGTAAGTGGAGTGGTAATGGTGGTCGTGGAAGTCGGGCGGCGGGGGGAATTCTAATAGCATTTAGCGATTATGTCTCTACAGTTTTGAATTGTATCGTATACATTTTCTCCTACAAATGCTGAAGTTACATCCTTTTATTATTTGTATTTTCGTTGTGCTTATTTTTTGACTCATTTGAATTTGTGGAGGATGTTTAACTTTAGATGATATTTTCATAAGGCAACATGGAGTATTTTCCATCCAAGGTTTTTCTCCTTGCATCAATTTTTAAACACATGTATGTCTTCTACTATTTTATTATGCATTAAAATTTGTGTATCTAATTTTTTTCTCTATGACTCTTCTAATGTATTTTATATGGAGTATTCAGCTATATGATTTTACTTAGGTATGTATCCTTTTGAAGAGACTAATTCATTTGTAACCTTTTACTGAAATAAAATATATATAGATATAGATATATAGATATACTAAAAAGTGCTCATATAATGTGTCCAGCACTCTGAATTTTCCCAAATTGAATACTTCCACAATGCCAAGTACAATGCCTGAAAAAGATGATTTCAACCACCCTAGAAGCTCCTTTGTGTTTTTTTCACACTCTTCTGAAGGAAAGCCAATCCTCTGACCACTAATAGCTCATATTTTGTCTATTTTTCTCTAATTTTACATACTATGTTTTTTTAGTTAAGTTTTGTTACATTTTTTAGAAGCTGGACCTATGGTTTAATGCAATTCATTTATCATCCTGTATAGAATTTTTTTCATTCAACTTTTAATGGGAGATTGCAATTTATTTATATTTACTTGATTATTGAGGTCTGTATTTGTCCACTTGTATATTTTCTATTTATGATTCTTCTTCTTTGTCATATTTATGCCATAGTTTTGATTGATTCAGTTTTTATTCATTTTTTTTCTTGGTTTCTTCAGAATGTAACTCTAAACTTTTTTGACCCTTGTGGTGCTGGGATGGAACCCAGGGACTTATAAATGCCAAGTAGGCACTCTACCACTGAGCCACATCCCCAGACACCTTAATTCTGAAATATATATATTTCAAAACACATATTAACTTATATTTGTTAAGAGAATGCATATCTTCCCCTCGAACTGTCTATACCCTAATTCTCCCCTTTCTCAGTTTAATTACATCTTTCTTCATCAACTTGCTAAGACCAGTGACTTGGAAATCACATTTGATTCCTCGTTTTCATTCACTTACGAATCTAAATGTCTACTTCAAGTGCCAAAAAATGATGTTTGGCACAGATTAGTCACTATGAATATGAACTGATAAATGAGTGATACATTAAACATATTTTTCTATTAAAATTCTGAGATAGTTTATACCTCTGGGCCAAAACCCAGTCTGTCCATGCCTCATTGCTCTCCTCCCTTCTCCATCCAATATTGCCTGCTAATTTATGATCACCTGAGATATTAGTTTCGTGTGTCTTTTTTCCCTCCCTTCATTCCTCCACTCCTTTCTTCCCTCCCTCCTTTTTTCTCCTCTGCCTTCCTGCTTTTTTTTTCCTTTACTCTCCTTCCATTTCTACCTTCCCCTTTTTCCCCTTCCTTCTTTCAGGTGATTTGTTCAGAATTGTTTCTTAGATTATATGTATTCCATTGAGTTTTCTATCTAGCATGCAATCTCCTTTTTCTGAATACATTAATACTTTTTAATTTTTTTGTTTTAGTTAGTTACACATGACAGTATAATGATCTTGACATATCATACATTTGAATCAAATGGGGTATAATTTCTCATTTTTCTGAGTGTACAGGTTGCACATTAATTCTAATTCAAGTTCTCCTTCACTTGACCTGATTAATGATCTTACTTTGAAGCTATTTCTTCTATTTTATTTTTTGTTTTGTCTTGTTGTGAAACTTCTGTCTCTGCTCCATCACAGTGGTTTTCTTCAAGAATTTGGGGATGCCAGCATGTTCCTTTAGGGGAAATTTCTCTTCAGTTATTTGCATGCTGGTTCTGTGTAGTATGCCTGCCTCTAGAGACCATGAGCTTCTGGCCCTGTGTCACCAGTTCATCTTCCAATTGGAAGAGCAATTGCATCACCCATGGACACTGCCACATTCCATATCACACTCATGCCCTCTCCTTCAGACAAATGATCTTCTGTACACTATGATAGAAGAATGGGGATTGGATAGGGTAGGACCAATTAACCTTCTCACCTCCTATGAAGTTTCTTAACCATTCATCTGAACACTAGTTCCTGCCTGCTTCTAGTTTCTATTTCTCTGAGGTTTGTTTACAGTAAAAGCACTCTAACTTTTGGCAGCAGATATTCGCCTATAATTTCTTCCTCTTTCTGTTAATCTACTTTCCATTGTTGAAGGTTTTTTCCCTTCTTCAAATTTTTGGTCCTGATATCAACTTTTAACGTTATTTTGCAAAGTATTAAAGTATAATTCTTTTTGTCCTTTTGTTTCTTCTTTTCTTCCTCCTTATTTATTATTATTAAATTGTCTAAAATTTCCACTTATATAGGAAATTAGAAGAAATTAGTTTATGGGTTTAGTTTACCAATTTGATATAACCATTCCAATATTCTTTGGGTTATCAAGAATAACAACAACAACAACAAAATGAGTGTGGTACAGTGGTACACACCTGTAACCTTGGAAACTCAGGAAGCTAACGCATGAAGATTGCAAGCTCAAGGTCGGCCTCAGCAAATTACCAGAGCCCCAGGTAACTTAGTGACACTATGTCTCAAAATAAATAAAAATAAAAATGAAAAAGGGCTGGATATATCAAGGTCATTGTATTGTCATGTGCAACTAATTAAATTTTTTTAAAAAAAGGAGATATGGCTCAGGTGTAAAGTACCCCTGAGTTCAATCCTCAGTACAAAAAAAATTTAAAAAAAAATGAAAACTTTTCTCAAAAATAAATCCATATGCAAACATTTTTATTTGCAAAATAAATTAGACTAGAAGTCTTTTAACAAAATTTTCCTACATGGTCATTCTCTAATACATGGATATAGTAGCTCAGTGTCCCATTGTATGTAGAGTAGGCCCTATAATTCTATTCCCATGCAACTGATATTCTGTCTGTTCAACATCTTACCTAATAGTCTACTTCTGGCAATTCTCAGTCTTAGTCAAATCTTCTTTTCTTCTTGTCATTGGTCTTCTTTTTAATTTTTTTCACCCAGTTATGAAAAACAGCTACCTTTCACTGATTTCCTGAACAATGCTCACATAAGGCAATTTTGTATAAAGATTATTATAGAGGATGTATGGATAATAGAGAATATCAATGTCAAGAGAAGCTGAAAACCTAATATCAAATATCATCATTCTCTGGATTCACATGTTGTTTGCTTCACTGCCTAGAGCATTGCTTACTTGTTCACAAGCTCTAGGTGCCTTTCTAACTTCACCTTTTCTGGTAACCTTCTGCTGAGGCTTTCTTAAGTTAACTATTTACTTTTTTATTAAAAACAAAATCCTTCCTGCAAACATTTTCAATAAAAAGGTGGACTTACATTATCAGAGGTAATATTTAAATGGGTGACACGTTTCTGGTTTTTCATGATGCCTGCATAATGACATTCCCACTTCGTTCCTTAAAATATCTAAAGCATTTAGAATAATATCATTAAAAAAAAGGTACATGTCTCTTAATTGATGACTCTGACCCCTGGAGACATGCAGTTGACCTGAATTAAGCACAGAGGTCAGTTATTCCACTGGAAAAAGAGTTGCAAATAAGTAATCTTAGTAAGGGCAAGAATGAGTCTGAGTAGATCTCTTGAACAGCTTACTCTACAGGGGAGAAAAAAACACAAATCTCACAAGAGGTCCCTATGTAGGGGGAAAACATACCAGCATAGCTCCACATCAAACTCATTTAAAAAGAAGTTTGAAGATAAAAGGGCAAACATGCAGATAAACATGAAACAAGTCTATTTTAGGACATTTGTAGCCTCTATGCAAAAGCCAAAGGAAAAAAATAAAATCCACATGAAAACGTTAAAAAAATATATGTCTGTACACAACTATCTGTAAAGTACCCATACTGAGAAGTCAGAGAGAGGTGAAAATATCCATAATCTCCTACATTCCTTAAATCCTTTCGGCTGAGAGACTCATCAAGTATCTGTATGTTCATAGTGACCACATTTCCCATGTTTCTCCAGGAATAGCCAGGAGTAGAAGCTGAATTCTTGCTGCTTATGTGCACTTATAAGTTTTAAAACAATGTAAGCATTAATGTATAACTTCCGTCAAAATGGCCATACTACCAAAAGCATTATACAGATTTAATGCAATTCCTATTAAAATCCCAATAAAATTCTTCATAGAGATAGAAAAAGCAATCATAAAATTTATTTGGAAAAGTAAGAGACTGAGAATATCAAAAGCAATCTTTAACAAGAAAAGTGAAACAGCACACATCACAATACCAGATCTTAAACTATACTACAGAGCTATAGTAACAAATTAAGCATGGCATTGGTGCCAAAATAGACTTGTAAATCAATGGTGCAGAATAGAGGACACAGAGACAAACTCACAAATACAGGCATCTCATACTCGATAAGGTGCCAAAAACATTCACTGGAGAAAAGATAGCCTCTTCAACAAATGATGCTGGCAAAACTGGAAATCTATGTGTAGCAAAATGAAATTAAACCTCTATCTCTCACCATGCACAAAAATCAACTCAAAGTTGATCAAAGACTTAGGCAATAGAACAGAGACCCTGTGCCTAACAGAAGAAAACAATAGGCCCAAATCTTCACCACACTGGCCTAGGATCTGACTTCCTTAACAAGACCCCTAAAGCACAAGAAGTAAAATTAAGAATCAATAAATGGGATGGATTCAAATTAAAAAGCTTCTTCTCAGAAAAGGAAACAATTAATAATGAGAGGAAAAAGCCTACAGATTTGGAGAAAATCTCTATCACACCTCCAATAAAGCATTAATCTCTAGGATATATAAAGGACTCAAAAAACAACAACAAAAAATTACCCAATCAATAAATGGGCTAAGGAACTGAACAGATACTTCACAGAAGAAGAAATAAAATTGATCAAAAGATATATGGAAAAGTGTAAAACATCTCTAGCAATTAGAGAAATGCAAATCAAAACCACTCTGAGATTTTTATCTCACTCCTGTCAGAAAGGCAATCATCAAGAATAAAGGCAACAATAAATGTTGGTGAGGATGTGGTGAAAAAGATACACTCATATATTGCTTGTGGAACTGCAAATTGGTTCAACCACTATGGGGAAGCAGTATGGAGATTCCTTAGAAAACTTGTAATGGGACCACCATTCAACCCAGCTATCCCACTCCTTTGTTTATGCCCAAAGGACTTAAAATCAGCATATTATAGTGATGCAGCCACATCAATGTTTATAGCAGCTCAATTAATAATACTAGACTATGGAACCAACCTCAATAGATGAATAGATAAAAAATATGGTATATATCCTCAAAGGAATATTATTCAGTTTTAAAGAAAACTGGAAAATATGGCATTTTCCAGCAAATGGTTGGAGAATATCATGCTAAGCTAAATAAGCCAATCCCACAAAACCAAAGGCTGAATGTTTTCTCTAATATGCAAATGCTAATTCACAATAAGGCTCAGGATACTAGGGAAGAACAGCATTACCTTAGATTGGGTAGAAGGAAGTTATGGGAGGGGAGGAGAAGGAATGTGGGGATAGAAAGATAGTAGAATGAAACAGATATTATTACTGTATGTATATACGTGACTACATGACCAATATAATTCTGCAACATGTACACTCAGGAAAATGGGAAATTATATCCCATCTATGTATGATGTATCAAATGCATAAATGCATTCTACTATCATTTATTAACTAATTAAAACAAAAATTAAAAAAAAAACATAAGGGAAGAGTCTCCTCAGATGCCTCCAGAGGGAAAGCAGCCCTATGAACACTTTGATTCTAGATTTCTGATCTCTTGAACTATAAGAAAATTAATTTTTTTAAACTGCAAAAGAAAAAAAAAAAGAAGTCAGAGAACCAAGTTATTTTATTTATTTAGAGGGTAAATTCTCTGCCTCAGTTTTCATTTTAATTTGTATGCTAATGCCAGAGAAATTATATATTATATCAAAATTTAAAGAGGCAGGATAAAATCAGAACATAAGTTTTTATGTCATTTATCCGAGAAAGGGAGTGGAGCTATGGAATTAGGTGAAAATTTGTCCCCCAGGAAACAGTAAGAATGGCTTGCTTCATGGGAGGTTGGCATTTTTGATTCTCCCTTATGATTCATCTCTTGTTCTGAAGGTTCATTGAAGGATAGAAACTGGTATTTAATCATTTCTGGTATAAGTAAAATATCAGAAACCTAAAAATAATTTTGAATTACAGTCCTATGACAGAATTTGTCCCTGTGGAGAGGTAGAATAAGAGAGCCAAATACTGTGTATGGTTAGTAGTTAATGGAATATGGGAGTGGGAATGGGTGGGGGGGGTAAATAGATTCTGCATTTTAATCAGTGAGCCAGCTCTGTGTTCCCTCAGTTTCTGGGAATTCCCACTCGTACAGCATAGGTTTGTCTCTCTTTCTAGGTGCCCACTCAGTCCTTGAGATATGCTTCTTGTCTTCATACTTAGTTGACTCTTTCAGTCCCTCTCTGTCTACATTTATGGTCCAAGTTGATCTGACTTCTACTTTTATTCACTTTTATTGTCATTAGTACAATAATGCTACCTAGAATTTCATGAACCATTAAATTTCAATGTTTAAATTCAGTCAAATATGTAAATAATAAAAATTAAGAACTTAAATTTTAAAATTAAGAACTTTTAAATTTTAAATTTTAAAATTAAGAACTTTTCCAAACTTAGAGAAATTATCAAAAATACAGTATTTTTTTTTGTAATAAGTGGAAGATACCTAACATTGGCAATTCTTCAGTTTTGCTTTTCTCCTCTATGAGTAGCTGACTCTGAGGAGTCTGATTAGGAAATTGTTTTCATCAGTCTATGAAGGGTGCACATGAATCACTCCTCATTTAGCTCTATTTTCATCACTTTTTAGAAATATACCAGATCTAAGAAAATCCCTGGTTCAAGTCAAACACAATGTCAATTATAAGTGATAAGCAAGTAAGATTTTACATCTTTGAATGAGATTCTTACCCATGTGAAATCTTTCACTGGTCCTCTCATATATCTACAGCCATGATATTTTGCCTCATTTTCTCCCTGGGACACTATTGTTCTCCATTGCTCTTTGTAGCCATGTCAATGGGGGGAAGGTTGTAAGGAAGAGGCAGCTCTTACCCAGATTCCCAAAAATAGTTTTGGGTTTCTATTCCCCTCATCCTCTGGATTCTTTATAATCATCAAACTAGAAATCTAATATCATTATTTTCGCAATATCCTTTGCTGTAAGTTTTAAGTGCAAGGACTTCACTCTGGAGATAGAGTTCATTTATTTCAATTTAAGGCAAATCTCTATTTTCTATATATGTGAAGTACTATTATGGAAAGGTGAAAGAAAGCATAATTTTCTGTTTTGTGTGTGTCTCAATGCCTTTCTAGGACCCCATGAAGATTATTAACCTTTTTTACAAAAACATTACCAAGTCTCAAAGATTTTTTACAGGGTCTCCAAGATTTTGAGACTTTATATTATCTAATATTTCACAAAGCTTTGATTTCTTTAAGGTTTATTAACATATCTATATCTCATCTCATGTGTAAAATAGCAAAGCAAATAGTTACAAATTTGATCTCATTTTCAAAATATTTTGAGACTTCAGAGAAAGCATACTATTTTAGCAATCTGTAAGCAGAGCAATGGAATGCCTCACCTGGCCCAGAAGCTTCCATGGTATCCATTCTTCATTTTAAAGAAAATTATGGGTCACCTACTATGTTCCACAATCTATTTCAGGTACCAATAATATAGCAGTGAATACAAAAATAAAAATAAATATCAATAAGGCTCCTTCAAAGAGCTTATATTCTAGAAAGAAGACAGATAAGGTAAATAAGAAAATGACATGATATGTTAGTTATTATTTATATTTTATATTTATATTTTATTTATATTGGGTACATCTATACATTTGCTTAATAATATAAATATTTATGTTATATTAATTATTAATCTATTGTATTAAATATTTAAACATTAATAAAGAAAAGAAAATAGGGTAAGAAAACAGAGACAGGGAGATTGTTAATATTATAAAGTAGTTGAAGGAGTCCTTAAAAGAGGGAAACACTTGAAGAAAGACAAGGAAGTGAGGGAAGGCAGGACATGACTTCTCTAAGATTCTTCTCGGAGATCTCCTCTATAAGTTCTTTCTTGACCACTTTATCTATAATGTCAATATCCTTCTCCAACATTTCCTCTTCCTTTGCTCTATTTTCTTTCTTTATACTTAAAATGTCTCACTTAAAGAGCAGCCAGTGCACAGAACCAGATGTTAGGTTGCCCTGGTATGTTTAAGAAAATAGTAAGGACTTAAGAAAATGGTAATCCCAGCTACTCAGGAAGCTGAGGAAGCAGGATATGAAGTTAGAGGCCATGCTGGGCAATTTAGGGAGGTCCTGTCTCAAGATATATTCCATGCATGTATAATTTTATCAAAATAGACTCTACTGTCATATATAACAAAACAAAGCAATACAAATGTCAAAAATAAGTTAAAAATAAAAGGTCTGGGGTGTAGCCCAGTAGTAGAACACCCCTGGATACAACCCTATAAAAGAAGAAATAAAGAGGAAGGAAGGAAGGATGGGAGGGAGGGAGGAAGGGAGGGAGGAAGGAAGGAAAGAAGGAAGGAAGGAAGGAAGAAAGGAAGGAAGGAAGGAAGGAAGGAAGGAAGGAAGGAAGGAAGGAAGGAAGGAAGGAAGGAAGACAAACCCATAAGAACCTGAACAGCTGCAGTGGAGGGACACCAGGGCAAGACTGTAGGACATGAGATCAGAGAAGTATGGAGTAACATTGTTAGGGCTTCCTGGCCCCCCATGGGGATACTGGCTTTCACTCTGAGTCATAGGCAAAGCCACTTCAGGGTTGTCAACAGAAGACAGACAACATACACAAAATTTCAGAGGACAGACAATGATGACAGCAGGGATAGGTGACCATCAACCTGGATGCATTTGGCAGCTGGAACTGACAGGTTCTACTGAGAGATGAGCTGTGTAGTATGTGATGACTTCCTCTTAAAGATCTCTAAAAGCCATGAAGAATGCAGCAGCCCCTTCCTGTTCCATGATCCAACCCTGAATTCTGAGCTCTTCCAAGGTCCCTCTGGAAACCATCACTGCTGCCCTCACCAATGCTTTCTCATATACATTTTTGGTTGCCTTTTGTTCTCCCAGTCTCCCAGTCAATGGCATTTATCCTTTGTGCTTTGCTCCTGAAATTCCTTTAAATTGTCTGCTCCAACAATTCTTGTTTTCAGTAATTATGTATCTTTTTGTCACTTTTTCTTAATCTTAATTTTCTATGATTTCAGTAAGATTCAATGGGAGAGGAGATAAGCACAGGCTCAGTCAACCATATATTGCCATTTTATTAATTTTTAAAAGGAAGGAAGGAAAAAGTCATTGTTGAAAGAAAGCAAAAAGTAAGAAGTTATTTTCGTTAACATTTGTGTCAGGACTTGGACTTACTTCCTAGTAGTAGAGTCTGATAATAGCAAGAATGTAAATAAGAAGGTTGTGTTTCTTTTCTGTAAAGAAATCTAGGGGTTTTAATTGAAGATCAGTATAACTAATCCATGATGGGCAGAATCCAGACACCATTTTTGGTTTGTTGGTGCAGTATATTAAGACATTTTTTTAAAAAAATGGCTTTCATTCTTAAGGTTAGCTCATCATCCAAAATAGTTGTTGGTGGTCCTAACATAATGTGTACATTTCAGGCAGAAGACAGGAGCAAAGAGTACAGCATTAAGGTACCCATGGTAGCCAACTACCCCTTTAAAATTAAAACACTGTTCTTTGATTAGGTAATAATGGATAATAGATTTGTTAGGAAATTGTTAGTGTTGTCTACATGCTTCATTCTTCAGTTAGGGAACTCCCACCAAACATTTTGAGAAGAAGAATTTTCAAATAATTTTTGGACTTTTTAAAATGACTTCAAGTATCAACCCATAAAATGAAAAAAAATGAAATTATCTATTGAGATTTCTTGAATTTTCACATGAAAAAAAAAACAGTTGCCTGAAAAATTAATGAGGAATGAGTTTTGAAATAAGATTACTTGAACTTTAATTCACATTCCAACTTGTATGCTAGTTCAGTGGGACTGTGGTCATGTCAATTCACCTCACTAGGTCTCAGTATTCTCAGGTATCAAATAGGTATCTAACTCCTCTATGAGGATTAAAAAGTCATATAAACCTTTCTTAAGGGTTTTTGAAACTCAAAAATCACTTAACAAGTGTTACATTATTGTAGTTGTTTGTTTGTTTGTTTATTCATTTATTTTTTGCTTCTGATTCTCTATAGTTTTGTGGGGAAGAAGACTGAGAAGAATTTTGAAATGCATGCAGCCATATCTGATGTGAAGCTGAATTTGAGAATTTGTTTACTTCCCCTCAAAAAAAATCATTCAAAACCTAGACACAAAGACCACACAAAAATGAAAAATAGATCATTCTCATCTCTGAACAGCAAAGAACCCCATTGGTAATTTAAAAATCTGACATTTCCTATATTATTATGGTTCAGAAGAGCCCTCAGAACCTCTATGTAGGTCTTCTCTGTAGGGAATGTTTGACAGAGAAGGTATCATTGTAAAGTTACACTTTTCCTTCAGTAAAATCATTTAATAATGTTTAATCCATACATTGTTTATTCAGATGAAATATCCTTCATCTTCCAGAATGGATATTCTTGGTGATAGGCAAAGACATTTTGTTTCTCCAGGGAATTACTCACATACAAATATAAAATCAGATACTTTCTTGTTTGTTATGTATTTTCTAATTTTCTGATATCTGATATTCACACAGTTACTACAGTGTCCTTGGAGGATTGGTTCTAAGACCCCACCGTGAATACCAACAACTGTGGATGCTCAGCTTCCTTATATTAAATGTTGTATTTACATATAACCTACACACATATTCCTATATACCTTAAATAATTTATTCATTACAGTGCCAATGCCATGTAAATAATTGTTATACTTTTGCTGAGGAAATAATAATAAGAAAACAATCTGTTCATTTTAAATATAGATTCAATTTTTTTTCAAATTTTTTTCCCTTAGTAGTTGGTTGAATCCACAGATGGAAGAGCCATGGGTGGAGAGCCAACTTCATTTCCATCTGCATATTGTTTTCACGCTGTTTTCCTTGATTTTAATCTCTCTCCCCTTCTCTACCTCCTCCTTTTTATTTTCTCCTCCATTCCTCTCTCTCCCTCTACAATTATTAGAAGTTTTTGTCTGTTTGTTTTATTCATCTTTGTTAGAGCTTTTTAATGATGAACTCCTGACATCTTAGGCCAGACTAATCTTGCTGTGCAGGTTGCCTAGTGCATTTTTGCTTAGTCAACAGCATTCGTGTTGTTTCCTCAGGGAGATTATAGTTACTCCCCTACACTCCCAATCATCACAATCAAAGCTGAATCAGAAACTGACAAATATTCCTGGGGGAAAAATCATCCCCAACTGAGAATCTATGATTTAAATAATTTTCCATTCATCTTCTTATATATTTTCAGTTGTAAATTTGGATTTTGTCCCATAGCTCTTTGTATTATTTTCTCAACTTTAGTCTCAGAACCTTCCAAACAAGGCTATTTGATCCACTTAGAAGAACGTGAAAACAGCTCTTAGGGGATCTGAACTTGGGTTTCTCTTTGTGACTGGCAATCAGAACTTGGACAGCCTATCATCCAGTTTATCCCTGAGTTGCCTTGGTCAAAAAAAAAAAAAAAATGGTTAAACTACATGATGTCTAAAGTTTAAATAAAATGTAAAATACTAAAATGATATTTCAGTTGCCATGAATGATTTCTTAGAAAATAATTTCATGCTGCAATGTTCATTTTTTTTCTTTTTTGTCTCTTTAATTTTACTACAACTCTGTTTTCTGCCTTTTTCTTCAATTGTATTTTTGACATTGTCATACTTTCTTAAAATAAATATAGCTTATACTGTTCCTCTTTATAATTATATCCATTCTCTTCTAATTCTTCTAGATTATTATCAAAGTGCACAATTTTCCAAATAAACTCAAAAACTAGAAAAGGGAATAACACTCGGAGAGTTTAAGTTAATTTCTGTAGGTTTAGGTGGTATTAGTCATATTGTGTGATAAATTTTGAAATAAAAATATAGGATTTTTCTTTCTGCTACATTGATTTGCTTATTGAATAAGATATGAAATGGTCACTGTTCTGAGAAGTGTGTAAACCTAAAAGAGAAATAAAGCAATCTTAAAATACCCTTTTCTACAAGCTTGAAAATAACAGCATAATACTTAAAATTATCTAGAAAATTATTTGAAATATGGATTTATAACAACTATGTTTAACAAGAATTTTATACAAAGTATATATTTTGAACTACATTATTAACTTATGATAGCAGTTCACATAGTAAAATTTATAAATAAAAGCATACTCATTGGCAGATAAAGGGCAATATTAATTGTTTTCTTTTGCTGATAAAAGTACAAAGAAATACTTTACAGGCTATTGGTACAAACATTTATTAAAAGGATGGGAAGAAATGAAAATTTACAAAGCAAAGAATAAAAATTAATGTACAGTATCTAAAGTTTTTTGGCGTGATATATAACACGTTTTATAGAAAAAATATTTGGCAGTCATATGCAGTTTCAAGTGGGAAACGAACTGAACAGTTAAAACTGTAGTTGCAATTTTTTAACACAACTTATGTCACCAAATAACTTTGGTTTTTATTATTCTGCCTTGTGTACTGGATGTAATTACATTCTTATTTCCTTGAAGGTTTTCTCTTTGTATTGCCCTCTATACCTAAAGAAATAGAGAACGTGAAGTATATTTTAGGTAAGTGATTGTCAAATGATCATAACTATTCTGGGATTCAGGAGTAATTAGTTTGATGCCATTATATCCCAGGATTCAAAGTCAGGAAAATTTTGTTTCAATCCCTTTTAACATTGAACCATTATTTGCACATCTACTATAAAAGGGAAGTAAAAGTAGTGATAATTACTTAATCAATAAAGATGTCTTATTTATCCAATGCTATCCCACATATAAACAAGTAAAATAGTATCTATTAAAAACAATAAGGATGGTTCCACAGTCTAGCTATTGTGAATTGTGCCGCTATGATCATTGATGTGGCAGTATCCCTATAGTACGCTCTTTTAAGATCCTCAGGGAATAGTCCGAGGAGGGCGATAGCTGGGTTAAATGGTGGATCCATTCCCAGCTTTCCCAGGTATCTCCATACTGCTTTCCATATTGGTCTTACCTATTTACAGTCCCACCAGCAGTGTACAAGTGTACCCTTTTCCCCACATCCTCACCAACACTTATTGTTGTTTGACTTCATAATGGCTGCCACTCTTACTGGAGTGAGATGGTATCTTAGGGTGGTTTTAATTTGCATTTCTCTGACTGCTAGAGATGGTGAGCATTTTTTCATGTACTTGTTGATTGATTATATGTCCGAGAGGGAAGATGGGAGGGGAGGGGAGGGGGGATAGTAGGGGATAGGAAAGGTAGCAGAATACAACAGTCACTAATATGCCATTATGTAAAAAGGTGAGTGTGTACAATCTTTACAATAGTTTGACACTAGATTTATTGAATTTAAAAATAACTGTAATGTCATAAGTGACACAATGAATCTATATTAAAATAAGGTTAATTTCTTTGGCAAAGGAACTTTACTTCCAAATTATTTCCTCCTGGAAGGTATGTATGTCTACTTTGACTAACCCAGGCATGACAGAAGATGTTATGTTCTAAGGGAAAATGTAATAATAAAATAAAAAAGTAAATAAGAAAAAGAAAATCCAGATTTTTAAGATTTTCATACTTTAGTTTAACTTGCTTCCTTCCTTCAACCAAAATTCCTCTCTAGATAACAGGCCTATATAAATATTCCACTTTTTCTCCCTCAAGTACTTTTATTCTGTTCCCTTGATCTATGGTTTAGAGAAAAGCCGGATGACTCAGGACTGCAGTGTTACATAAGGAGTCAGGGAGAGTGTCACATTTTGTTATTTGACAAAAGATGTGCTAGAACTCGTCCATAAGCAATTCTCTTTTTTGTTCATAAGTGCTTTTCTTTTACCAATTTAACAAGACTTGTTGATGATGAAAACCTCACCATGTTAATATCAGACAGAAATCTCAAGTATAAAGAGGTTTCAACACAAAGGTCAAAGAAAAAAATTGAAGCCATTCGTTTTCAAATGCTAAATGAAATATGCAATAAGAAACTTGTACACCCACATGTAAAGCGAAGAAGTCTATTATACCCATACTTTTTTTCCCTGAAATTACTGTATTATGTTATTTGTCTTGAAGCGTTGCTTTTCCTCCATAATTTTATAAAGTGAAATAAACCAATGTAGGTTTCTTACATAAATAAGAAAATAAATTATTCTGATTATAAACCCTGGAGTGTTTTTGATTGAGATAAAAATATCTGATTGGTTTTGTATGGTAATTTTAGTTGATAAGCTTTCAGAGACAGACTGAAATCATTTTTTTGAAATATAGTTTATCATTTGAAACTACTCGGGCATTGTGGATAGAATTTCATGCTAACCTGCTTGACTGGTTCTATGTTTAATTTTGAAAAGATATCAGTTTCTAATGAAAGGAAAGAAAAACAGAAAAGTGTTTAAATATAGGTGTTTTTCTACTCTACTTTCTGCCACTTATTTCAACTCTATTTCTCTCTATTTTAAATGGTGATTATATGATGAATAATAGAAACTGGTTTTTCCAGAATATAATATTTTAGTTAACTGACTTAAATCCAAAAATGGGAATTTGATGTTTCTAAAATTTAGGTTCTAAATATGGTTGAATTTTGTTCTAATTATTTTTTAACAATTAAAAGATTAAGTGATGAATTGATTAACATACTAATTTATTCATATCTATTAAGCAATACTATCTGCCAGACTCTGCTCTTGGCACTGGGGCTACTGCAATAAACAAAAGAGAAATACACCATGTCTTTATAGCTTATGAGGGAAACACAAACCAGAACATAATGTATTGGCTTATTATAAGGGGGACTATGATAAATGGAGAGGGACATGGTGACAGGGAGTGATGGGGGATGCTATTTTCAGCCCATCTGGCTTACCTGATTAGAACAGAAAACTATTCAATGAGAAGAAATGTAATGTACATGAGACATTACATGAGCCCTAAGGATATTTGGGGAAAACATGACACAGAAAGAACAACATACAAAGCACCCCACATGATGAGTACAAAGGATACACAAGATGCAAGTACCCTGGCAGCAAATGAGATTTGGAAGATGACTGGGAGAAAGATGCACGGAACTATGTAAGAGTAGTTCTAATGCTTACTCTGAGAGACATCAGAATCTTTTAGTAGGTCCGAATGGATCTCACTCCATTTGGAGCTAGCTCTGACTTCTGGGGAGAGAGTGATTGATAGGGAACCTAGAGTGAAAAGAAAGGAGACCAGTTAGGAATCTACTCCAAGGATCCTGAGAGGAAGTAAGTTTCCCTCCTCTAGGAAGAGCTTTGTGAAAGGCTGAACCATGGTCAGAAATCTGAGTGGAGTTAGCTGTGAAAGACAATGGGATTTACAAATGGATGACAGCTGGTTCTGTGGGAGAAGAAGGAATTTGATGATGACTAAATACTTTTTGTCATGGACAACAGGAAGAATAAAAGTTTCAGTGATGGTGGGAGGAAAGATTGAAAAAAGGAGGTCAGGGTAAAGTGAAAGTGAGCAGTTAAGCTTAGGCCATTTTAAGTATGTGTTAGCTTGACATGTATTATAGGATCATCAGCTGTGACCATAATGATAGGTGAGGAAAGCCATTATGCCTTTCTTGGCCCCCAATAATAACAAACTCTGGTGCAAAGTAGGTGTTCAATAAACATGGGTTGAAATAAAGAATGAAGAGAAGAAAGGAAGAGTTAAGGAGAAGAAATGAAAGGGCAGGGGGGAGGCGTTATGAAAGGAGAGGTTCAGAGACTGACTAATGGCCATGTAGATGAGTAGAGAGCATCAAAGGAGACAAAGAAGGAGAGTTAATATTGAAAGATGGGAAGTGATTCCCACAGCATCCTAAAAAGCACTTTTCAAAGTGGGTCACATGCTGCTGATAGTCTCCCCAGTTACCAGGTGAAGGTTTAAAAGGGAGAAAGTATGCACAGTGATCATGCACAACTTTTGAAGAGTAGTTTTGCAAATTTTAACAATATGGGTCAAAGTCCAGAGACAGATAAAGAATTCTAAGAGAATTTTTAACCATGGATAACTTTAGTAATAAACGTGCACAGAATCTCCATTCCTAAAACCTGTGATCAAAAATTATAACAATTTGAAAAGTGGAATTTTGCAAAACCTTAAATAATTACTAAATTACAACCATCCTCTGTTCACTACAGGGTCGTATTGAAAATTGACACTCTACACCAGCCTGTGTGGGCCCCAGGCTCACAGTAGGCCTGGGTCCATCCCCTCCATTGGCAGGGCAGACACCTGATGGAGCCCAGTCTCCAGCACATGACTGCCTCTTCCAAGGAGCAGACTATCACGGGAGCCAAGGCCTGGCCCAGATCCGCCAACACTGACTTGTGCAGGACCCAGGTCCAGGGTAGGTCCGAATTCATCCCTCCGCTGGGAGCCTAAGCCTAACCCATTTCCATCTTGGGACACTTCAGTCATCACCATAGCCTTCCCAGGCAGTAGCCCCTAACTTTTTGACAGTATACAGGGCCTAGAAGAGCTGCATCTCAGAGCAGGCATCCCAAAGAGAGGGTGAGGCCCACACTTTCAGCCCCATCTTTGTAAAACATTGCTTTCAACTTGGGGCATCTTAACTATAATCTTGATTTACCTTACCTATTGCTGCCACCACATTTAGATGCAATAGCATACACTGAGGGACACTATATACTCCTCAAGTGAAACATATACCAACAAAACTTAACAATTATAAATATATATGCCCCAAACAATGGAGTGTCTATGTTCATCAAACACTTCTCAAGTTCAAGAGTCAAATAGAAAACAACACAATAATTTTCGGTGACTTTAATGCACCTCTTTCATTACTAGATTGATCTTCCAAACAAAACCTGAACAAAGAAACTATAGAACTCAATAATTCAACCAATAACTTAGACTTAACTGACATATATTGAATATTTCATCCTTGAATGAGAGAATACACTTTCTTCTCAGCAGCACATGGATACTTCCCTAAAATAGACCATGTATTATGGCACAAAGCAATTATTAGCAAATATTAAAAAGTAGAGATACTACCTTGCATTCTATCAGATCATAATGGAATGAAATTAGATAGAAATCAATGATAAAATAAGAAATAAAATCCACTCCAACACCTGGAGACTAAATAATATGCTACTGAATGAACAATGGGTTGAAGAAGACATCAAGGAAGAGATTAAAATATATTTAGATGTGAATGAGAACACAGATACAATATATTGAAATCTCTGGGACACTATGAAAGCAGTTCTAAGAGGAAAGTTCATTGCACAGAGTTCATTCCTTAAAAGAAGAAAAGTTAACAAATAAATGACTTATCACTACATCTCAAAGCCCTAGAAAAAGAAGAATAAATCAACACCAAAAGAAACAGAAGACAGGAAATAATTAAAATCAGAGCTGAAATCAATGAAATTGAAACAAGAGAAACAACTGAAAAATTGACAGAACAAAAAGTTGACTTTTTGAGAAAATAAATAAAATTGACAGACCCTTAGCCATGCTAACGGCGAAAAGGAGAGAGAAAACTCAAATCACTAACATACCAGATGAGAAAGGAAATATCAAAACAGACACAATAAAAATACAAAAGATACCTGGAAATTATTCTGAAAACTTGTACTCCAATAAAATAAAAAATAATGAAGGTACTGACAAATTTTTAGAGTCTCATAATTTTCCCAAGTTAAATCAGGATGATATACACATCAATGTTTATAGCAGCACAATTCACAATAGTTAAATGTGGAATCAACCTAGATACCCTTCAGTAGATGAATGGATAAAAAAAATATGGCATATATACACAATGGAATATTACTTAGCAATGAAAGAGAAATAAAATCCTGGCATTTGCAGGTAAATGGATGGAGTTATAGAAGATAATGCTAAGTGAAGTTAGCCAATCCCCAAAACCCAAATGCTAACTATTTTCTCTGATATAAGGAGGCTGATTGATAGTAGGGTATGGAGGGGGAGCTTGGGAGGAATAGATGAACTCTACATAGGGCAGAGGTGTGGGAAGGGAAGGGAGGGGACATGGGGTTAGAAGTGATGGTGAAATGTGATGGACATTATGATCCAAAGTACATATATGAAGACACAAATAGTGTGAATATACTTTGTATACAACCAGAGATATGAAGAATTCTGCTGGCATATATAAATTTAAAAAATTAATTAAATAAAAAAGAAATGAAAATTGATATTCTAATCTAAACTTAGAAATTTATGGCATAATTGTTTTTACTTCTTTGTCTGCTTTTGACTCCTTTTTTTCTGTAGAATTAAGTCCAAATTCTTTAGAAGGCTGTATATAAAGCATCTTGAAAGATATGAAGCTACAATCAAATTTTTGACCCCTTTACTAGATTCTTTTTGACACAAAGTACATCTATATTAAGCTATTTTTAAAAATTAGATGTCTCAATAGGTAATTAATTTCTGCTCTCTTTGAATCCCTAGAACATATAATATTGTAGACAATAATTAATTCTTTGGTGTATGCATAAATTAAAGAGAATGAAGTCAAAGTGTAAGCTGCTCTCTAACAGAGTTGGAAATATTCCTACCCATTCTTCAAGATCCATATTAAATGTACTTCCTGTGTGAAACTCATCTTTCATAGCCTTACAGAAAATCTTTGGGTTAACACAAATGTAGTAGCTAGAGTGACAGTATGGTAAATTGGAAGGAAGTACTACATGGGCTCAGGAATGTTTAAATTGCAAGGAAAATTTGAAATAAATTTTTAGTGTGATCTTTGGAATCTTTCAGACTTTGCTAACCTCAGTTTAGAGACTGAAAGCAGTGATCTTGAGCAAGTTTTTAAATCTTCCCTCACATATAAAATAGACATTATGGTCCATGATCCAAAGGATTTTTCCAAGGGCAAATGGGACATATGAAATATCTGTATTCTACTGTGCATCATTTAGGAAGAAGTATTATCACATTTTGTATATTTTTATATTCACAGTGTTTACTAGAAATCAGGATTCAGAATAATTTTTTAAAGAATTTTGTTGGATTGTCTCATACATATGTAGAAAGCACATCAATGTCTTCAGGCTCACTACAAAGTAGCAAAATTTGCAACAAGATACTATGGAAAACAGGACAAAACCAAGGAGAGCAAAACAATTGTAACTTGCACTACCTGTAATAGTAAGGGTAGGTAGTCTGTGTTTCTGTTTTAAGAAGGTCCTGAGGCCACTTCAGATTTCTTTGTAGAACATTGTCATGTTTAAAATCTAGTATCTGCCAGGGCAGTACAGGAAGTAGTGACACGTATGCCACCTTTAGTGAGAGTTTTCATGGAGGTAACTTTTAATTGGCTTCCCTCTTTGGAGAATATTGACTTAATTGGCTCAAAGTCTGATCATGACATTACAGAATTTAAGCTTCCTTGAAATGTGAATACTGTAGCAAATAAGTATATTGAAGAATGATAAATAAAAATGTAAAAAGCATTTGAACTCAAAAAAGTAGATTAAAATAGATGGAGAATATGAAAGAGAAACAATTGTTTGTGACTTTTAGCATCTAATGTCATCTAATATGCAAAGGCAATATTTCACATTTAATTATTCCTGGGTCTAAAGAGACTTGAAATAATTTAGTCTGATTTCCATAAAAAGTGACTATTGCACTCAAGTAGTAAGACTGAAGATTGCAGACAATTATACCAGAGGTTTAACAAATCTCAAAAGGAACGCATAATTAATTCACCCCTACATCAGTCACGAAAGTCACAGGAGTTCTCTGATGCCTGTAGGGTTATTTTTTTCAATCATTTAATATGCTTGATACAGCAAAATGTAACCATGTCCTCAAAGGACAGCTATTTATCATGAAACATACACATAGGTTAAATTTTTCTCATAAACTTTCCTTCTGGATAAAATGGGAAAAAAAGAATATTACTGTTCTATATATGACAATATTTGATGAATAATTTTCATTCATTTGTAATTTCAATGCTGGGATGTATTCAGAATAGTCAGATACAATTTACAAAATGTATTCAACTCTTATGTGCTCTGCTGCAGTGAGACAAATTCTAGTCTCAGACTAACAGAATTTGCATGATGCTTCAAAAGTCATATATCTGAAAAATAAGAGCACATTTGGGGGTTAAATTAATTGATTCATAAGATTCCCTACTGATTCTAAAATTGTGTTATTTTAAGTACTTAACTGTGTTTTATATAAGCTTTAAAGAGTATTAAATTGAAGTTAAATAAATTATTCACTTCTAAGCACTGGCAAATATATATTTTTCTGAATAGCTTTCTTTTATTTATTTATTTTTTTTCTTCTGGAATTAATATAAAACTCAGTGAATAATTCATTAATTCTGGGCAGCTCCGCTCAGAAAATTCCATCAAAATGAAAATGGTTAGATATACTCTCTCTTGATTCTACCTGAAAATTTTAGCTAGTTCCACAGTCAGAATCAATCACTCCAGCAAAGAGTAACTTCCATCTTCACCTCCTGATTTAGAGATATGAGGAGCTCAGTGTGGTAAAGTGATGATCTTAACATTTGGCTCAGTGGAATCACTGCTGTATGTTAAGGTAAGAACATTTCCCTTGAATTATCCCTGTTCTTTCAAGTCCATCATGGTGGCTATAGTCATTCAAGTCTCCCTAGAAACGTGGTATTGCTTGTAGTTTAACAAGTTTCAGAGCAACATGTGTATAGTCCCTTAGCTCCATTCTCTAAACAAGTTACTTGTACCTCCATAAACTGCTTACACTGTGGACTATCAGTGGTCTTTGCTACAAAAAAAAAATAGTCATTAGCACCTTTAAATTTAATCATATTAGGGAGATGATACCAGAAAACCCAGAATCAATGTGGAAATAGAGATTTATTGTGAGAATCAGAGCATGTGATTTTGAAGGCTAAGTCCCACAATTTGCAATCTGCGTGCTAGAGACCCAGGAAGGCAGTGGTGTACTTCCAGTATGAACCCAAAGGCCTAATCACAAGATGAGCTGATGATGTAAGTCCCAGGCTAAGTTCATAGGCCTGAGAGTCCTTGGTGTTGAACGGTAGAAGAAGGTGGACATTCCAGCTATAGCAGAGAACAACTTTTTCATTACTCTGCCTTTTTATTGTTATCAGATTCTCAGTGAATTTCATTAGGCCCACCTGTACGAATGAGCTTGATCTTCTCTATTCAATCTACTGATCCACTAGAAATCAGTTAATAGAGATAATCAGAAATGATGTTTTACCAGGTATTTGGTCATTCTGTAGTTCACTCAAAAGAATACATGGAGTTGACCATCCTAGCTACCAAAAGTACACTCATGGAAAATATAAGGTTATATATATTTTGTAACTTTAATAATTATTAAACAATTAATTCAAATGTCATAAAATTATATCTGAATCTAGCATATGATGTGCAAAAACACTCTACTTTAACTGAATTTGTTGTCTCCAATGGGTCAGTTCAAAATATCTTTTCATCATCTAGCAAAAACATCATATATATTGAGTATATGAAAATAGAAATGTATGTTCTTGATGAGTTCCCACACTGGCTTTAAAAATATATTCCTTCAATATTTAATTTAGCAATATTAAATTACTTTTTCATGAAACATGCCTATTATCTAAAAACCAGTAGTCAAAACATTTATCCTGTGTAGACTTTGTAATAGAAGTATTATTGCTTTCTTATATAAATCTTTTGAAACAGATTTTTCACTATAGTAGTCCATAAAGAAAAATACTGTTACAAATAATAATAATGTACTCATTTGCATCCTACACACACAAAACTTTTTAAAATTATGATTTAGATAGTTTTATAATAATTTATGCCAAATATCATCTGAAAAGAGTTTTTATTGTATTTCAGGAGCATTTGATCATACTTTTAATCAGAGAAGAGGGTTTTTTTCATTAATATCATTGCCAGGGGGAATGAAGAAAAAACAGACAGACAAACATAGAGAAAAGTCTAGGGACTGGTAGTTCTCCATCCTCTGACAAAGGATGAATGACCCATATCCAGCTCAGCAAGTTTATTATATACGTTTTATGATCAAAATTATTTTGTGTGTGTTTGTGTGTGAGAAAGTTTCTTCAAAGCAAGCAGGACCGAGGTAGTACTTATGGGCAGTCCAATTATAATTAACAACTTTGTGCTCATAATTCTTTATCCCAGCAGCTGGTGTCTGAACTTATAGTCTAAACTGATAGTCCTATGGCAAGCACAGAACCTCCTCTGCACAGGGCTTCATCATAGCAACTGGGCAGTCTCGACTGTGCCTTTGCACCAAGATTTCCCTGCTAAGATGTGCTCCTATCCCCAGAGAGTTCAAAGATCATTATTCAAATCACTGCTCCTGACATCTCCTCATAAATATAACTTGATTATTTTAATTCAAAATTCACTGATTATCCTAGGTATGTGCTGACATATAAGCATGCTGATTTTATTTTATTTACATTGTCCTTTATGTATTTATTCTTTCTAGATAAATTTACCTAAGTGAAAGTCCCAAACTAATTGCATCACTTTAATTCTGTATCTGTATGGTCTTCGTGTGCCCTAAGCTTACCATTTACCTATTTCCATAGCTAAAAATGTTATGGAATTGACTCTGTCATTGACCACAAAAACTCTTTAACTCCCAATTTCAGGCAATTCTACTTCAGAAACCTCTCAACAAACTCAATTAAATTAGAGTGTTTTTGCACTATCTCAACTCCCATCCTCATTGCTGTATCTTCTGTTCCTAGACCTTTCAACTGGTCAGTCAGACAGCTACCTCTTTTACCTGTAACACATTTTCCACAAGTGAACAAACTTACCTTTCTAAGAAATATATCTGATTGTGTTATTGTGAGTATTAAGTCTTTACATTCTTTACCTTAGATGAAGAGAAAGCCCAAACAAATACCACAGTCTATAATGTTTCCATAATGTGCTTGCAACCTTACTCTGAATTCAGTATCCCTATCCACTCTCTTCTCAACTCAGATTATAACATATTTGAATGTCTTATGATAGTCTTGTTGTTGCATGCAGGGTAACCATCTCTCCCCTATATCTACCTGATCTAATGATGTAGTGTTCTCTTATGCATATCCTAAAATTATGCATAGAGTTTTGGAAAACAGTCATTATTTTTTCATATTTTAATTTTTATTTGTTAATGTTTTATATTTTAATATCTAGTTCTACACACAATTTTATGCATGTATGATCCTGCCCTTAGTATTATAAATTTATAATCTGTGTAATTGATTTTAAGAGATTGTTATTACCTTTATTTGTGCCTCAGAGAATTAAATATGAACACTATTTTTCATATACATGTTCAGCATATAAAACATAGGAAAAAATTAGAAGCTTTAAAATATAATATAAAGGACCAATTCACTCTCTACTTTTTATAAGGATAGCACTTTGATAATATGCTCATTTTCTATAGTTACTGATTTGATTTTTTATACTTTATATCAGATATTGCAGATATCATGTTATTGCAATGCAATTTAATTAAAATTCCAAATTATTATTATGTAAAAGACAATACTTCATTTGCAATTCAATTTTTATAATTTCCTCTCATTCTTTTGTACTGATTTGTATCTATATTAGTTTTCTATTGTTGTGCATCAAAATGCCAAAAAGATTGCAGCATAAAATATACCAATTTACTAACTCATTTTGTGAGGTTTAAAGTCAAGTATAACATACTGATTCTTTGCTAAGAGTATCACAAAGTTGGTATTGTGATGACTGGACTGACTTCTGTGAAGGACCTGGTGGAAAAATCACTTTCAAGCTTTCAAGCTCATTTTTGCTACTGAAAAAGAAAAAGAAAAAAACAAACAAACTGTTCCTTATATCAGAATAAATCTGGCTGAAAGTCAGGAGCCACTTTCAGATCCTAGAAGCTGCCTTCAAACTTTTTCATAGTCCTGTCCATTTTTACATTAGCAATGACTCACTGTTATGGTTTAGATATGAGGTTTCCCCAAAAAACTCATGTGTGAGACAGCGCAAGAAAGTTTAGAAATGAAATACTTGGTTTATGAGAGTCTTAACCTGATCAGTGCATTCATTTGCTGATAAGGATTAAGTGGGTATAACTGAAGATAGAGAGGATGTGACTGGGGGAAGTGGATAATGAGAGAAATGCCCTTGGGTTTATATTCTGTCAATGGTGAGGGGACCTCTCTCTCTCTCTGCTTCCTGATGGTCGTGTCCTGAGCTGCTTTCCTTCGCCACTCTTCTACCATGATGTTCTGCCTCACCTTGAGCTCAGAGGATGGAGTTGGCCACTTAGAATCAAGACCTCTGAATCCATGAGCACTGAAATAAACTTTTCCTTCTCTAAAATTGTTCTGGTCCAGTCTTTTGGTTGCAGCAATGAAAAAGCTGACTAAAACACCCATTGATTCTTTCTCATGCTTTGAATCTCAGAAATCCGCTTCTGTGACCAGTCAACAAAACTCTGCTTTTAAAATTATTATATGTTGACAAGTTATAGTTGCATATATTTATTGGGTACAAAGTAGTGTTATAATCATTCAAATACAATGTGGGATGGTTCCACCAAGCTAATTAATATATCCATAGCCTTGAATATTTAATAGAACTAAAGAGCATTTATTTACTCTCTTTGTAATATTGAAATATGCAGCACTTAATTTTTAGCTGCCTTCAGCATGCTTTGCAACTGATATAAAACAAAAAAAATCAGATTCAATCAATCCTCCTGAGATTTTGTACCTTTTGATTATTGTCTGCCCCTTGTTCATTCTTCAGCCTCCAACAACCTCAGTTGACTCTTCAATTGTTTATATTGCATATATCAGTGAAAATATATATTATTTTTTCTCTGTTTGGCTTATTTCAGTTGGCACAATGTTCTCCAGTTCTATCCATGCCTTTGCAAAAGACAGAACACATCTTTGTTTTTTAAGATTCAACAGTAGTGAACGGTATGTGATGGTGTGTGTGTGTGTGTTTATGCATATATTTAAGTACACTAAATATTCTTTATCCATTCATCCCTTGATGGACTCTTAGGATGATTTCACGAGGCTACAGATATTTGATAAATATTTGCTTGATGAATTATTAAAACAATTAATTTTAAAAGTCATCTCATTTTATTTCTGAAATCCAGTGTCTGCATTTTATCACAACCTGTGTTGAAGACATTAAACGTCTCACCTTTCACAGAATACACAGCCATTTCACACATTTTTTGTCTTGACACATGCTCTTAGCTATTTTTGTAAAGGCTTTTCTCACTTTCTCTGCTTCCTCACTTCAAGATACATCTCACATGTTTCCTTCAGTGTGAACTCTTCTATGATATCCACAAATATTTTAGTCTCCTTCCCTTTCTATCATGTTGATGACCTTATGAAATTATAAATGGCATAATCATGTTAGGAAGAAAGTTCTATAATGTGACAGTGTTTGAAACTTCAAAAGGCTATACTAAGTTTTTTGAAAGAAAAGGGCTGGAAATAACTGCTTTTTCTATAGCAAATTGAAAAAAAAAATGACAGGGTACCAAATAAACAATCTTGGCTCATAAAGAAGAAAGTTAACTTTTGGATTCACTGGATGATAAAAAAATATGCGAAATCAACTTATGGGAAAAAATTGCTGTCCAGCATATGCATAGAAAATTACTACCGCAGATCAATGGGACCAGCAACACATACACAGAAGGAGTGAGGACTGGTAGTGGGAGAGGACCAGAGTGAATTTTTAGACTCTGTAGCAGTTTGTAAGTCATAACCTCCATTCAAGGGCCTTTTAGCAGTGATAGTGGAACCAACTTTAAAGCCAGAATAGTGAAGTTGGAAAACGCTGGGAAAGGGTTGCATCTGAAATGATCAAGGACCATAAATGCTATAAAACTCGTCACCATTTAAACACTATATTAAATTTCAACAAGGATAATTCATTTATTAGAATCTTGCCAAATTTGCCAGTACAAATTATTATTCATAAGCCCAGATTTTATGCAAATAGAAACATAGTCTTTTGAAATCCAACCAGGTTATGAATTTTTCTTTCCATGTTTGAAATTTGAAATTATAGAAAAGTATTTTTAAATGAATAAAGCTGACAAAACAAACATATGGGACATAAATATGTAGGGAGATTCTGACATACTACAGATAGTCTACTAGAACATAAAATAGGGCCTCCCAAAAGATATCCACAGGAACACCTGGAACTTGAGGATGTTAGCTAATATGAATAAAAAGAAAAAAGGCACTTCACAGATGTAATTAAGTTAGGATGTTGAGATGAGTATTTTATCCTGGAATCTGAAAGGGCTCTATAGAGCACAGAAGACTGTGAATATGCTCTCCTGAGTGATGTGGACAGAGGCAAGGAGTGGTAGACATGCCAGAATTTGAAGAAGGCCATAGAGAAGGTAGAATTTTCCCCAGGGTTTCTGCAGAGAAAGTAGATCTGTTGGTACTCTGATTTCAGCCCAGTAATACTAATTTTAGACATCTGGTCTCCAGAACAATAAATGAATAAATTTCTATTGTTTTAAGACATAAACTCTATGAGCCTTCACTTCATCAGCTACAGGAAACCAATACATGTATAAAGTTGAAAACAATAAACTAGTTAAATGTGGAGAGAAATAGGTTTTAAATTTTTTGTAATTGATATAGATGTAAGAGATTGATAGTGATCCTGGAGAAATTCTGGTTTAAAAAAATTTGTTTAAACAAACCTAAGATTTACCAATTATAACTAGTTTTCCATTTCAGTCAATTCCCAATCAGAATAATTGAGTCAAAGAATATGAAGAGATGGGCAAGCCAGGGCAGAGAAGTTTAAATGGTAAAAATGGATCACTCAAAATTACAATTAAAACAAAATTCATATAAAAAAAAGAAACAGCAATGTATATTTGCTTTGCATATTTAGGAACATATTCCTATTCTGAAGGTATTAACCAAATAAATCACTATCACTAAAACTTTTCATTACTCAAAAAATTACTTGAAGAAATTTAGCAAAAAGATTACAAATCCTACATGGCAAAGAATTTATTTTAAAAAGAACTCAGGTCACTCACTTGCCTAACAGCATTTTTCATAAAACAATCTCCCCTCTCATGATGGATACATTTCTTTGTAGTTGACATATTGGTTACCCATCCAATCACATCTGCATCAATCACTCCCCACCCCTCATTCTCACAGCACCCTGAGTTCTGAGCTGTCAGTCTCCACTTTGTTCCTGTGCACACCAGTATTTCTGATCTTAATGCTTTTACTTATTCTATTTCCTCTGCCTAAGAAGCTTCCTGATGTACACATGATGTTGCTCAAGGGCTAGGATTAAAGAAGCCTTTTCTTACCATTCAATTTATTCCAGCAGAATCTGTTTATATTCTTTTTTTTTCTTCATATCACTATAAAAAATTATTTTCTACATTTATTTACAAATTCATTTGTACTCTTCAATTTTGAAAAAGAATTTTGACTTATTCAAACTCTGTACACTTAGAATTGTGACTATTATGATTTAGATATGAAGTATCTCCCAAATCTCATTTACAAGACATTATTAGAGGTGTAAACTAATCAGTAGATTAATCCACTAATAAGGACTAACTGGGTGGTAAACGTAAGCAGACAGGATGTTACTGGAGAAATAAGTCATTGGGGTTGTGTTGATATTTTGTCCCTGCTAACAGGAGATCTCTCTCTGCTTTCTGGTTGCCATATCCTGAACTTTTTCCGGTGATGAGGCCAGAAGCTCAGGCCCAAAGCTATTAATAGCTAAACATGAACAAAATTCTGAAACCATGAACCAAATAAACTTGTCCTCCTCTAAGTTCCTGTCAGATCTTTTGGTCACAGCAACAAAAAAACTAAACAATCAGTACTTGACAAGTGCCAAGCACTCAAAAGTTAGCTGAATGAATATCAACAGAAATAATTGCAAGAAAAGGATTGCCCTCTGACCAAACTATCCCCCAACACTGCCTTTGGGTCCACTTGATCTTGCATTGGAGGTAGTCCTTCCATCTCACCACAACATTCTTATATTTTTCTTCCATGTATGGTACGATATCATGATTGTTCATTTCCTGAACCCTAAGTTTCTAACCTAGGTAAAATTATTGTTATTGGAAAATTTAACAACATAAATTCTTAATATCAACTTCTTCAAAATCACTTCTTTTTTTACCAAGGATGACTCTTTTGGCTCTCCAAGTTAAGACAGTGAAAAAAAAACAATTAAATTTCAAATTAAAAGATTTTAGGGAAAATCGTTTGAATCTTGACTCTTAGATCCATGGCACAAGTTGAAGGCTTTGGTTTCCACGGCATCCCCTGAGGAAAAAAACTTTCCTACATCAAGCACCATATTTTAACCCAGATTTTTCTCATTATTTATTAACTGACAAATACATGTTAGGCCTCATTCAAAAACTGGAGGACATAGAAGTTATCAAAGCAAAGACTCTGCCCTTAGAGAGATCAGTATAGAGCATGAAGATAGTCAATAACCAAGTAAGACTATATTATATAAAATGGATTGAGAGTGATGAAGAGAAAACATTAGATGTTATGTTTATATTATTAAATATAAGATTTTTAGAGACATATTTTTATAGTAGGCAGAGTCCTTGAGGTTGAAGACCTATGTAAAGAAAGCATAGTAGGAAAAGGAAATAGTAAAACCCATGAGTGAAACAAGATGATATCCAGCATGTCCAAGAAATAAATAGCTCAGTAGAGCAAAGTAAGCTAGGTAGAGAGTGGGAGCAGATGAGCCAGAAAGGTAAAATGCAGAGCTCTGGGTCATGGACAGCCTTCTAGATCATTGTAAGGACATAGATTTAATCAATTAACTATCAATCTGAGTGAAATGTTAATCTGAGGGAGATTTGAGTAGAGGAGTAACAGGATCTGACTTATTTAAAATGAGTCATCCTGGGTGTGAATGTTGAGAATATAAATTTTAGTCAGCTTTTCCACCAGTGCAACTAAAAGACCCAACCAGAACAATTATAGAGGAGGAAAAGATTATTTGGGGGATCATAGTTTCAGAGATCTCAATCCATAGAAAGCAGGCTCCATTCCTCCGGGCTCAAGGTAGGTCAGAACATCATGGCAGAAGAGTGTGAAGGAGGGAAGCAGCTCACATGATGATCAAGAAGCAGAGAACAGGGGTCTCCACTTACTAAATACAAATATATACCCCATAGCCACACCCCCATTCCCACCTCCTCCAGCCACAGCCTACCTCTGACTGGATTAAGACCCTCACAATCCAATTATTTCTCCTCTGAACCTTCTTGCATTTTCTCACACGTGAGCCTTTGGAGGACACCACACAAGCAAGCTGTAATAATATGTTTCTCCCTTTGTTTCAGTTTTAAACATTATCAAATTAGTTTTTTTTTTAAATTTTTTACCCCTCCCAAATAATTTTGAAATAATATTTAATTGACAAAAGAGAAATTCTTCTCTTGATAACATTATATACACTATGGTATTTAATTCTTAAGTTGAATGGCTTCACATTTTCAATATTCAAAAGTCATAATTTGCAAAAGGAAGCGATTTCATAAGTCTTAACCTGTTATTAAGCATTTTAAGAAAGATGTTATTTTAAATATTCTGCTGTTCTTTTATACCTTTTATCACAATATTTTATCAATTATTATTCTTTACCAGTTATTTTCTAGAGCTTTACATATGTCCCTATATAATTCTGCAGTGTTATATAATTCACTCTGTAATTTTTCTAACTTAGGTAATTATTCATACTTTACTTCCTCTATGGGCCTCTGATGTTAAATTTCTAAATTTGCTGAGAATTATAGACATTTAAGAGTGGAGTTCAATTTACAATAGAGTTTGGGACACATGAATATGATATTTTCCATTCATATAAGATAAAATGACCATTTCTAGGGCTTGCCTAGTTTTTTCCAGAAATGTCTTAGATTTCCATCTTCATCAGTGCTTGTACAATGTGGTAAATATGCCTTCCTGGCACATTTAAATCATTGGCCAGAATGGTACATTTTGGCACTAGAGGTTGAACCCTGGTGCTCTTTACAACTGAGATGCATCCCCAGTCCTTTTAATTTTTTTTTTTTTTTATTTTGAGGCAAGGTCTAATTAATTTGCTAAGGGTCTCACAATTTGCTGAAGCTATTCTCTTAACTTGTGATCCTTCTCTCTCAGCCTCCTGAATTGATGGGGTTACAGGCATGTGCCATTTTACCTGGCCAATAATGCTTTAATTTTTTTTTATAGTGCATAATTGAAATTGTTTTCCTTTCTTCCTAAAGTTGGAGTTTCTATTTTTTTTTTTAATATTTTTTTTATTGGTTGTTCAAAACATTACAAAGCTCATGGCATATCATCTTCCATACATTTGATTCAAGTGAGTTATCAGCTCCCATTTTTACCCCAAATACAAGTTGCAGAATCACATCGGTTACACATCCACATTTTTACATAATACCATATTAATGACTGTTGTATTCTGCTACCTTTCCTATCCCCTACTATCCCCCCTCCCCTTCCCTCTCCTCTTCCCTCTCTACCCCATCTGCTGTGGTTTAATTCTCTCCCTTTTTTTCCCCTTTCCCCTCATAAACTCTTATATGTAGTTTTATGTAACAATGAGGGTCTCCTTCCATTTCCATACAAAATGCTTTAATTTTTAACAATGGGGCTTAATTTCTAAAAACATTAGATTATTTAATTATGATCATGCAACCTGACTCTTTCAAAAGAAAATACAGTGAGGTTTTTTTTTTTTTTTTTCACAAAACTTCAAAATTGTTTTCCTATGTTTTTAAACTGATTTTTATTTTACCAAGATTAAAATCCATTGGGATAAACAGTAATACACTGGCACAGAATAAGTAGATTATTCTGTGTAATAAGTAGGAGTCCAGCATGGGGGTGCATGCCTGTAATTACAGAGGGTTGGGAGGTTGTGGCAGCAAAATCAAAAGTTACAGACCAGGTTCAGCAATTTAGCAAGGCTTTAAGCAACTCAGCAAAATCTCAAAATAAAAAGGGATGTGAGTGTGTTTTACTGGTAAAATGCTCCTCTGCTCAATCCCTAGTACAAACGAATAGACAGACAAATAGATTGTAGATAGATAGATAGATAGATAGACAGACAGACAGACAGACGGACAGACAGGACAGGATCAGATCATAGAAGAGAATTGCAGCCTCAATTTGAAATGTCCTAAAGAATTGTGTTTCGTCAAGAGGGCTTGAGTAAAGGGTAGTTAATGAATTAAATGATCAACTGTATTTCAAAGAATAATTTCCAAGGAGAATTTTTCTCTCACTGATTTAAAATTACATAGCATGAAGCAAGATTGCTAGAAATAAGAGATTTGATTTTAGTAACTAGATAGAGATTCAGTAATATTAACTATGGGTTACCAAAGCATAATCCTTAAATAAAATATTCTGTGTCACACGTGTTAACAAACACTATTAATGTCCAATAGCAGCAGGAATTTTTTATTGCTTCTAATCTTAGCTTTATTTTATTGTTTTTATTAAATAAAATTAATTAAGTTTCCTGACAAGTAGTTTCATGAGGCATGCACCCAAACTAATTAAGCTTGTTTTCTCTGGGATTTATGACTTATGGTTGATTGACTTTGTAACTGAATTACATACTAATCTTCTAGAGTTATAATTCCTGATATTTCTTACTTAAATAGTGTTTCTTTTTGCCAGATAATGTCGAAAGAAATGTTTTCATGGAAACTCTTGTTACTGTCAAAACATAAATTTAGAATACCCTTATTGTTGCACCATGCTCAACCTTATAGCAATAGAAATGCTTCATGTGCAGAAGTTTTATTAGAGCAATAACTGAATACACTAGGGCCACAGCCATCAGCCATTCAAAGACAGGCTGTATAGGTAAGTACTATCAGTAAATGCATTGAACTGAATGGATAAATTGCAAAACAACCCTTTCAGGATCTGATATTATGGTATAAAGGTAGTTTGATAATTGAGAGTGGAAAAATACCCATGGTATCTAGCTATTAAAAAGACAAATGTTTTAAATAATATCATCTTGAATCTCCATATGCAGAAGCTGTAGAGAGCTGTTAATCTCCATCAAGAATTCTATCATAAAAGTGCCCTGATTTTTGTGGTTGTACATGATATGAAGTTACACTGATTGTGCATTTAAATATGAATGTAAGAAAGTTATGTCTGATTCATTCTACTGTCTTTCCTATTTTCATCCCTCCTCCCTTCCCTTCATTCCCCTTTGTCTACTCCAGTGAACTTCTACCCACTTGCCCTTATTGTGTGTTAGCATCTATATATCAGAGAGAATATTTGGCTTTTGGTTTTGGGGGGAATTGGCTTATTTCACGTAGCATGATGATCTCCAGTCCCACACATGTATGTATAATATGTTAAAATACATTGTACTTTCATATAACTAAAAAGAACAAATAAAAAATTAAAAGAATAATGCATTTATTTTTTTAAATATTCTGAGTTTAAAAACATACCATCAGGTTTTTCTTTTCTATTTACATTATAAAAATGAAGTAGATTTAAGATGACCTGAAAGATTACATTTTAAGATAGAGTCTGTATATTGTTTACCTCTAGTTGTTCTTGGTATATTAAAATCTGCTTTTGTGATCTTCTGTGGAAGTCAACATTTTTTTCACTGGGATCACCAATTACAACCTTCATAGTTATGTGGTTGTCATAGGTACACTACTTATTTGGTTTAGCTCATTAATTAACTTCTTAGTTCAAGTCCACTCTCTGTGGTCTAGCCTGCTCCTATTTTTTTTTTATTTCAGCACTGAAGAGACCAGATACTCTGTTGACACATTTCACCATCACTTCTTCTCCTGGTACCTATCTAAAATACCACCTTCATACACACATCAGAGTAACAAAATAAGGCCTGTTCTATCTAGTTCCCACCAAAGGTCCAACAAAAGTTCCCTGCTCTCAGTTACAAAAACCCTGACCTGTTAATCAATCTTCTGAATTCAGCTTAAAAATCTATGGCTAAATTACGTCTAGACTTTGTGAGACAGAGAAAAAAAAACTACTTTATGTGTCACTCCAGTGTTTTAAAGTTTTTCCAGGTAACCAGGGGATAAACAACACCGACTGCAAAAAAGAGTTGAAAACTGCAAAATTCATTTTATTTTTTCTTATTGTAAGTTAAAAATGTGATAGACAATTGTGTATCATTGAGAAACAGCATGGGGGAATGAGTTTAGTGCCAGTGCAGCGTAAACAGATTGAAGTCTCCTGCAATTTTAGCTTGAAGATCAATGACGAAGACTGTCCACCCGGAAGGCTAACAGAACCACTATCCATGATCAAGTCCTGAGCACGTATGCCTGAAGCTCAGGCGACATGAGCATGCACACAGGAATGCATATAACACATAACACATGCACATAATATCAAGAGCCAGTAAGAGAATCAGCTATATTCATTCATTCACTCATTCATTTATACCGGCAAGAAAATTGTAATGAGTGCCTAACAATGTGTAAGTTGCTATCCTAGATGAGCCTACATCTGTGAGAGAAATAAACAGAATTTCTCCATTGTAGCTAGAGTACTATGGTTTGTGTATATATCTTGCAAAATATAAGAGAAAAGGGATTTTACAAGAGTGGCTCATTTAGTCATGAATAATTTTGGACTTAATACTAATGTTACTTCACACATGAGACACTGAGTCTTTCAGAAATTATGCAGCTTGCCTAATGTCATATAGTTAATAAGCAGTGAGCTAGATATGAACTCAGAAAATCTATTGCCAGTGTTTGTATGTGTGACTTTTATGTGAAACAGTGAAAAGAGAAGTGTTGGCAGAAGATGTGGAACTTGTTCTCCATTCCTTAGGGACATGAGAGGCTGACTGTCACAGACATCACTGAAAGCTGATCATGTGAACATCAATAGGACAGCATTTCCTAGCATGAAGATAACCAGGAAATTTCCTTACTGAGGCAGGTATTTAGTAGAATACATTTTGCATGTTTGGGTTGCTTGTTATAAATAAGTTTGGAATGACTACCTCGTGGGATAAAGTTGGTTAAAGAAAAAAAGTTAAGTCATGCAGGCTCTCAACCTGAATGCATGAGAAAGTATAAACCCCAGGAAACCCAAATCACAAAAATCAAGAGTATCTTTCATTTCTCTTACTTTTACTCCAAATATCCTTAGATCTCCTCCATTCTTCTGAAACCAAACATTTTTCAGGGCAGAAAGAATGACTGCTTTTGAACTGAACTGATGACTTGGATTCCTTCAAGTGACCAATGCTTTAGTGCTACATCTGTGCTACTGTCCTTTTCTAGCCATTAACAATTTTTTGTCTTGGATGAGATCTTGATTTGTGTTGAGTGTGTTTGATCATTCAGTGACTTGGATTTCTACATATAGCTTATAGGCATTTGTCAGAAAGGGAGACAGGACTTTAATTATTTCCAGTAGCTTGTATGGTTACTTTGCTACTTATAAGTCAAAACACCAAGCTACCAACAGCTAGGATCTTGGGGATAAAACTCTATCAAAGCAAATGGTTATGCTCAAAAATAGTTAAAATGCTAAATATTCAGAATAAATATAAATATTTATATTATGTATATTCTACTTCCATCTCTTTTAAAAGCAATTGGTTAGTGGCACCACTGATATATATTTTGAAGCTGAAAATCATGTTCATTCTGCATAAGTATATATCAAAAAGATTTTAATTTACATAATGATATGATATTTTGCAACTTCTTTATTCACTCATATTTTAAAGAATTTCTTTATACATGATTTATTTGTATCAAACATATATGATTATGTATAGTATAGATATAAAATATTCTAGTATATGAATAAATGAATTTTTTAATACTCACTATAGATAGTTAATGATAAACTATTTAAATTCTATTATAAGTTCACGATTATGAACATCCTTCTACCAGTATCTTTGTGCAGATATGTAAATTGTTCTCTAAGATGTATACTAGAACAGTGGAGTTAATAAATATTGAAGGCTCTCTGTTCTCAATTTTACTGTGTATAGTCAAACTAGTCTCATAAATTGTTATGAAAATTCACTTCAATAAGTAATGTGTTTAAGTTTTCTCACAGCATCACATCTCACTAGGCATCATAAGAGTTTTTAAATGTTTGGCAATTTAACAGGAGAAAAATATTTTGCTACCTTCTGTTAATTTCCATATTTTTACCTATTAAAAAAGTGACTGCTTCTATTAATTTTTTTTTCAAATAGACACAATACCTTTATTTTGTTTAGTTATTTTTATGTGATGATGAAGATCAAACCCAGTGCCTCACATATACTAGGCAGGCACTCTAACACTGAGCCATAGCTCCAGCCCTGTCACTACTATTGTTACTGGCCATTAAAGATTTCTTATCTGTGTTACTAACTGTTTATATATTTGCTAGCTTTGCTATGGAATTTGATATCTACTTCTGTTTGACTTGTGTATACATTACTGAATTCTAAATACCAACCTGTTTTATTATTATTGAGTTTTATGTAAATATCTTTTTTCAATCCATAACTTATTTTTAACTTTTTTTTCTTGTTGCCTTAGTTTGATAGACCTTTTAAATTCAGTGTAGTAAAATTAATAAGTTTTACCATGATTATCTCCATTTTTTAATGTCATGTTAAGGAAAACCTTCATTATTTCAATGCAATAAAGATCTATCCTATAAAGCAACAGCAGTAATATATTTTTATTACTGTTTTAATTTTTAACAATCTGAAAATTATAAGTAATATTTTGTTATTTGTCTTTGCGCAACTACTGATAAAGTTAGACATGTGTTAATAAAATTGTTAGCCTTTTGAATTTGCTACAAAAATCTTATTCATAATTTTTCCTTTACTATAGTTTGTATTTTTTTTAGTTTATTATAGTTAATTATATATTATATACATTAACTCCTTATCTATTGCCAATATTGTTAGTATTTTATTCATAGTTTCATTTACTACAACTGTTGTGTATTATATACTCTGGCATGTCAAATTTTGAGGTGGGGTAACCAGGGACTGAACATAGGGGCACTCAACCACTGAGCTGCATCCCCAGCCCTATTTTGTATTTTATTTAGAGACAGGGTCTCACTGAGTTGCTTAGTGCCTCGCCATTGCTAAGGCTGGCTTTGAACTCGTGATCCCCCTGTCTCAGCCCCTGGAGCTGCTGGAAATATGTTAATGTAGTCAATGTCCATCTTCTTTCTCATGGCATCTGATTTTCTAGTCTTAATTTCAATGGTGATATATTTATCTCATCCATTATCTGTCTATCTATCTAACAAAATATTATCTGTTTTTTCCAGGCTGAAATATTAATTTTTTGTTTTTATTAATGCATTGAATTATTCACAATGTTGGGGTTCATTGTGACACGTTCATATATGCATATAACATTCTTTGCTCCATTTCATTCCCCAGGACTTCCCCTTGCCCCACTTCCTCTCTTTAATCCTTTTTATTTTCTACTCTACTGGTCTCCCTTCTACTTATTATTTTAAGTTGTGCATTATGATTATGATAAAAGTGGGGTTTATTGTAGGACTCCCCTTATTTTGCATGTTATTACCTGTATTTCTTAGTGTTTTAATTTTTTATAATTTAATATTTAATTACTTGATTTATCTCTGTGCATCATTTTACACTGTGAATGAGTTAACTTTACTTTTTCCAGATGGACATCCAGTTAAGACAGCAAAATTTATTAAGGCATCCATCCTTTTTCTCCTGAACTAAACTGTTACCTTTGTCAAATGTTATCTTCATTTGTCAAATGTTATCTTCTGTTATAACATGTAAGGGTAAAGAGTTAACAGAAATCTTTTGCTAAACCTGTGGTTCACAAACAAAGCATTCACTTCAGCCCCACTTCCACCTCTCATGAGGATGCTTGAAAATGTCTCTGGATGTTTGTATCTATCAAAACCTGGTGGATAGAGGTATGAATGCTGCTTAAATGTCCTACAATGCTAAAAACAACCCCCGCCTCTCACCTCAACAAATAATAATCCAGACATACAAGACAATAGCACAACCACTGGGAAAAACTGTCCTAGATCTAGGGCTGTCTTGATGTCTGTTACTGGATTTGCTTTCTTGTAACACAGCTATCTCATATGTGATGAAAGAAGGTAAATGTGAAACATTCAAACTGTACCTTTATCAAAAATATTACTAGTGAAGTGCCTCAATGATAAGCTGTAGCAGCAATTGGAGCAAATCAAGTGTGCAAATATTCCCAGAAAAGCCGGGACAAGTATTAGTAAGAGATTAATCAGGAAACACAGAATAGATAACTTCTCAGAATTGAATTGCTCCATGGAAGATTCAACCTGATTTCTAAGCAACTGAAATGTGCTCCCTGGTGTGGGAGGGTCAGGAAGGTGAGCTTGGCAAGCTGTGATATCTACTGATTCACTGGGAGCTCTATGAATAGGCCCATCCTAGATACAGCTAAATAAACTGGGAATATCATGTGTCTTGTGTATCATCATCAATTCTGAAAAAGGGGGGCACCTATTTGAGTCAGTAGTCAAGTCAAATACATAATTTCTTTTCATTCTCTTTTTTGTAATATGGAACCATTTACTCATTCTGAATTTAACCTAATAAACTTAACCTAATAAAGCACCTTGTTCTAAAGTTAGAATCCTGCCCTCTATTTTCATTTTCATTGTTTTCTTAGATATTTTTGTGCATTTATCTTCATTTGGATATGAATTTTAGTCTACTTAACTCTAAAAAATAAAAAGAGGAGTGTCCAAATTCTAATTAGAATTGCTTGTGTGTGTGTGTGCGCGTATATTATACTATAATCTACACATAATATTATTTTTTTTCCTTTGTCAAATGGCATTTTTTATATTCAATCTTCTCATGAAGAATGGAATTTATTTTCATTTCTTCAGGTCTGTCTGTATATCTTCAATTTTAATTTTATAGGAAACTTGGGCATCTTTCAAATTATTCTATTTTATTATATTGACTAATGCTCTAAAATTGAAAAATCCAACTTCCTTAAAGTTAAGTCTTAATGAAAGTTATGGTTGTGTATAAATCTTAATAATATTTGTGTTAAGGCATTACTGGATTTAGTTTTCTAATATTTTACTTAGAAATATGTATATTTATTAGTGATTTTGACCTATGATTTTCCCTTCTCATTTGATATTTGTCCTGTTGGTTTATGCACATTCTGGGGCCAAAAACTTAACAGGAATTTTATATTAGTAGTTACTCCTAACTTCACAATTTATGGGAAGAAAGTCTAGCACTTTGCTGATAATATAGAACATGTATTCAAATTCAAACTATGTACTCTTTATTTGTTTGTTTATTTATTTATTTATTTATTTATTTTATGTGTGTGTGTTTGAGTCATTTATTTAATCCTCACAACCAGCACAAGAGGTATGTATTATTTATGACTCCCACATTACAAAAGATATACTGAGACATTGCAAACTTAGGCTTTGTCCAAGGTCTCAAAGCAAAATGATGAGGACTTTGTAAATGTACATAGAGAAAGCTTACATATTGATAGACTATGTACTCTTAAAGTCATAGACTTATGACTTTCTTGCGTTTGTCAAGGCTCACTGATCTGTGTATAAAGTAAACCTGGAACCTGAGGCTTATTGGTATCCTGTTTGAATTTTAATTACATCTTCTACTAATAAACTCATCTCAACAACATGGATTATAGAATCAGCAAAGATTAAAGTTAATTATCCCCTCTTGCAAAATGTGCAATGTTATGTAAGTAATTTTAAAAAGTACATTTTAATAAATTAGAGCATTTATTTAATAACTTAGAGAATCTACTTTTCTCTTTTCTCAAAAACACATTTTAAATATGGTTGACTTTAAGATGTGTATTTGTAAAATACTTTTTGTATTTATTCATATTCATGTACAGAGTATCAATCGTGTACTCTTTAAAAAACAAGCTCTTTTTATTTATTTTTAAAATTTGTTCTAATTAGTTATACATGACAGTAGAATGCATTCAACACACTGAAAAAAAAAAGTTCTTAAACTAAACACAGTAAGTAGCTGGAACCAAAATAAGCACAAGTATTGCCATAGGTATTTTTAGATACTAAAAGATTAACCTGACGCCTTCTGCCCCCTAATACACGACTGCAGACCAACTAAGAAAACTAACTAGCATATATTAAAACTTTTATTTAGTCATTGACTTTTGTAACTCTGTGTAGATAAAACTAAAGCATCTACTGATTGAAAATGTTGTGATTATTCAAATGTTGAAATAATGAATGAAAAAATGACTTACAGCATTTAGAATTCTAATGAAACACTAATGTAAACTCAGTCCAATTTCAGTGTCATTCTAAACCTGAAAATCACTTAGGGAGGTGGTGAAAAATTCAGTCTCCGGTACATCCTGGAAATTATATTTTAAGAGTCATCCTAGATCACTCCAATGCAGGTGGTATCAGAATATAATTTGAGAAACACTACATTAAATCATCCAAACACTCTGGTTCACAGATACCGATGGTCACATATTATGTGCCTTTGTGCTTTAGAAATTACTTTCTGGTTTCCTAGTGTTTAAATTACGATATTCAAAGGATGTGGGAAAATCATTGATGGTGAACATGAGGGTCTGAGATAGCATTATGCTTTTGTTTAATGTATTCTGTGTGAATTATACATTGGCTTCCCTTTTTGTAAATTGACAATTCATCCGTAGATGTTCTCTTTAGCTGTCATACTCTATTAAGCAGAGCACCTCCATCTTCAAATGCTTTGAAATAACAGAAGATAATTTATTCTAAAAATATAATGACTGTGAGAAAAGGCAGATGTTTTCACTACTTTAATTGTGTGTATGTGTATGCATGTATAGTAATTATCCTTGATCTATTGAAAGTTCCCAAATTACTCAAATTGCTACTACTAAGCACTACATTTCTGTACATATGCTTACAATGTATGGAGATAAAATGTTGAAATTATACCAAGTTCTGAGAAAGAAAAATTTATGCTGTATTACTTTCCAGGTTTCTGTTTTTTATTCAAAACATAGGATCTATGCTCTCTAGATAACTCATTTCAGTCCTGTTTATCACTTTTATTGTTGGCCATAATCATATATCATAGCTTTAATTTTATTTCTATTAACGTATGTGTAGATTGTAGAATATATATTTGTAGATCCCAATCATCAGCATAGTCACAAAAGATAGAATGAAGAATTTTTGAAAATTCTTTTGATTACATTTCATGATTAATTGGTACATAAAAATTTAATTGTTAATACTAACAGAATAGTATATGATGTTTGATAGATGTATGCATTGTATTATGCTTAAATCAGGTTAAATATGTCTGTCTCCTAGAACATTTATCACTTCTTATAGTAAAAACTTACAAAATTCTTTCTTCTAGCTTTTTGAAATGTATAGCATATTTTTTTAAATTCATGGTCACCCTATTATACAATAGCACACCAGTACTTCCTGTTCCTAACTGCGGTTTAGTACACTATTTCTGCATTCCTCTGTCTTCCTGCTTCCCCTGTGGTAACCACAATTTACACTAAACTTCTATGAAATCAAAAGTTTTAGATTCCACTTCTAAGTGAGATCATATAGTATGTGGCTTTCTGTGTTTGGCTTGTTTTATTTAAAATAAGGATCTCCATCCATTTTGTCAAAAATGACAGGATCTCATTCTTTTCATAGCTGAATCGTATTCCATTATACATACATACCATTTTTCTTTGTCCATTCATCATTTGATGAACCTTTAGTTTATTTCTATTTCTTGACGATTGTGAATAGTGTCACAATGAACATGGGAGTGCAGATGTCTTTCTGACATAAAGTTTGAATTCTTGTGGATATATACCACAAGTGGGACAGCTGGATCATTTGTATTTCTATTTTTAATTTTTTTAAGGAATATACAAACTATTTTCTCTAATGACTGCACTAACTTACCAACAGTGTACAAAGATTCCCTGTGCTCCACTTTTTTGCCGGCACTTGTAATCTTTAATCTTTTTGGTTAACACTGATCTTACTAGGGTGAGATGATATCCTATTGTGGCTTTGATTACCTCATATTAGAAGATAGAATTAGTAAGAACTCTGGAAACAATGTGTTTGAAGGTTTGTATTTTTCTTGAGCAACTTTTGGTCAATGATGACTTATAAATGTATTCTATTATTCACAGAATAATTATGTAAAGAGTTAGAAACTACATAGCAAAGGCCAGACATGCTGGCACATGTAATTCCAGTTACTCAGGAGGCTGAGGCAGGAAGATCACACCTATGAGGCCATCCTCTGCAATTTAACGAGGCCCTGTTCAAAATTTAAGAATTAAATTTTAAAATTTAAGAATTAAAAAGGGATGGGGCCAGGCATAGTGGTGCACAACTGTAATCCCAGCGGCTCAGGAGGCTGAGGCAGGAGGATCACAAATTCAAAGCCAGCCTCAGCAATGGCAAGGCACTAAGCACCTCAGTGAGACACTAACTCTAAGTAAAATACAAAATAGGGCTGGGGATGCGGCTCAATGGTTGAGTGCCCTTGAGTTCAACCCCTGGTACCCTTCCAAAAAAGAGGGGGATGGGGATGCAGTTCAGTGGTGTAACACCCCTTGGTTTAATTTACAGCATGGGGGAATAAAGAAAAGTAAAACTAAGGGCTGGGGATGTGGCTCAAGTGGTAGCGCGCTCGCCTGGCATGCGTGCGGCCCAGGTTCGATTCTCAGCACCACATACAAAGAAAGATGTTGTGTCCGCCGATAACTAAAAAATAAATATTAAAAAAAAATTCTCTCTCTCTCTCTCTCCTCTCTCACTCTCTCTTTAAAAAAAAAAAGAAAAGTAAAACTAAATTATGCAACAGAAGGGAGGCTCCATTTCATTTTTTGAGAGTTGTATCCTCTGAAACCTTGTTGGGCATAAAGAAAAAGATGGCCTGTCCTCAGTAATCTGTTGCCTAGCTTTTAATTTAGAGCAAGACCAAAGAACAGTGAAGAGGGAAAAATAGTTTCCCAGAGACCCTATTCGCTGGTCAGATAAGGATGATAGAAATAATTTATATTTAAAATGAGGTCTGGATAATGACCTACACAGCCTTTTAATTTCCAAAAATGTGGATGAAGATTTAAAAACAATAGAACATACCAAGGATAAGACTGAGAGATGCTCAACAAACTGTAATATTTTAGGGGTAAGTTCTACTATTGCAACATCCATGAAACTAGAATTAGAATATCAGTTATATCACATTATTTATTACAGAAAAGAGAAATGGAGAGAAGCTAACATATATTTTTCCTGCATTCAATATTTTGCTCCTGGTCAGGTTCCTAGGGTCTGTGCCAAAGAAAAAAATTGGGCAGCTGTCCTTCTGGTGCCTGAATATTGCTTTTCAGATGGCTGAAATAAGCAGCATGTCTAAGAGTACAGTTCATTCTATTTTTTGTTCTAGGACTTCATTTACTGGAAAACAACATGTTTAGCAGGCAGATGGAATCAACGAAGACACATTGCAACACAAGATCAGAAACTTTGGGAGTGGGACCAGAGGACTTCATGTTTTCAACATACCCAGTAACTGAAGCATCTAGAAGGACAAAGGGAACCTCTGACTGAGTTTTAGATCCATTTCCCTTTTACTATAAAAAAT
Source organism: Callospermophilus lateralis (assembly GCF_048772815.1). Lineage (NCBI taxonomy): Eukaryota > Metazoa > Chordata > Mammalia > Rodentia > Sciuridae > Callospermophilus > Callospermophilus lateralis. The sequence goes on from NC_135308.1 coordinate 136,350,948, forward strand.
CTTGTCATTAAACATCCTTTCTCTGCCCTTCTGAAATGCATATAAACATTTTTTTTCATGTTTTACAACCCAGCAACTACCTTCCTAAAGGATTTAGGAACCATCTTTTTCAAATATATACATCAAAACAGATGGTACCCCATCACCCAGTCTCTGTGGTGGGAGGTTTTCTGTGGTTATAAAATAATGCTCCCCAATGCAAAACTACTTTATGTCATGAAGATAGAAGACAATTTACTTTTCCTTTGGGTAAGGGCAATTTAGCAAGGACAGATGGCCTAATCCCAGAGAAAAACATCTGCAAGTTAAGAGTAACTCCATGCATCAACATCCATTGACGAACCCCCATCTTAACACCCCCTAGTGCTTTTCCACTAGCTCACCTCAGTGCTAAAGCCCTTCTGTCTTTTGTTTCAGTGGAATTGAGTTCAGTCCCCTTCCCTTTTTTTCAAAAATCAAAGTAAAGTCTCCCTTGCCTCTTTGTCTGGTGCACATTTTGGTTTGACAAAGATAGAACCGGAGGCTTCTAAGACCATCACATTTCTTCCACCACTGCCATACTCTTCATCTTAACAATCTGGCTAATACTGAAAGACTTAGTTTAACGCTCCACTCCATAGCATGTTTTATCTGGTTTCCCCCCATGCTCTCCACTCTTGTTCTGCAAATCCCTGATAAATAGTGGTTACTCCAGTTTATTTTGTTATATTGAGAAGACCTTGGGTTTTGGCTTACCAAATATATATATATATATATATATATATATATATATATCTCATCATACTGCTTTGGGAACTTAACCGAATCTGGGTTTTCTCAGCTCAGTGGTGTAACACCCCTGGGTTTAATTTACAGTGTGGGGGATAAAGAAAAAGTAAAAATAAACCATGCAACAAAGAAATGATATTACCTCCTCCTCAGGGTACATTGATTTATTAAAATATATGGTTTTAAAGTTTCTATTACATGATCCTACATTTTATTTGAGATTGATTGATTTTTTGTTTATTGGACATATGTGTGGTTAATTGGGGATATATTTGTCTTCTGAGTAACTTCCTCTTTTTTCCTATTCCTTTATGAAGCTAACCTTTCACTATCCACTGGCACTATCATTTATTTGGTCCTGCCAAGCTCAAATATTGGATGCACTTCTGACATACACTAAGGCACAAGGAGCTTGCTTCATAATGGAAATCAACAGAATCAATACATCTTTGAAAAAGAAAAATACAACCAAACTCATTATGGTCAGTGATATAGGCGAAGTTCCTCCTGATACAAGCTCCAGTTCTGATTTCAGACTAGTCAGAGCAGTTGGAAGGCCTCAAGTGATTCATGAACACATTTTGAGCAGAACCGACCTTTCTCCAGTTCAGGTATTGGTGGGTGTGAGACTTAAGTTGGTCCAAAATACTTCACAGATACCTCCACAGAATAATATGGAAGACGGTTTAGAGATGAGCACTTTCTACTTTTGAGAATGTGCAAGGTAAAAGTGACAAGGTGGAAACTGCCAAAGGAATATTGAAGTGAGGATAGGTCATTGTCTATAACAGAAAGCCAGGGAAAATAAATTTCTTTAAAAACAAAAAGAAAAATATACACTAAATACCAAGTTTTCAAGTCAATGTAACTGAAATTGATATCAGATATTCTCATTTCCCACGACTTTCAAATTCAATGATAGACAATATAAAACATGTTTAGCTATAGATATCTTTTTAGAAATATTTCTACAAGACAGTATGTAGAAAACAATAAAAAAAAAAAAAAAACAGATGTCGGCTGTGACCCATGCAGACGAGACAAACCGAGTTTAAACAGGCTGGATGCAACATTAAGCTAAGAAGGCGATGAAAAATCACAAAACAGAATAATTTTTAGTTTTTAAAGGGTCCTGCTTCCACATGGGAAGGAGAGAGGGCCTGAGCCCGCATTTGGTTTATTTTATAACGGGGAAATCAAAGACAGGGACAAAGTTTCAAGGGCAGAGTCTTGATGGTGATGCCTCCTGTTGAGCAGATTGACTGACATCTTGGCAGGTCACACCCATCTCAGTTGCTGTGTGGGATCTTAGAGCTTGAGGGGGAGGTTCACCTGTATCATGTAATCAATCCCTGACAGGGAGCTTGCAGTGCCAGACCTGTCCCCTCATTTGGCTTCTACGTGCAACAGTCCACATACACAGCCCAAGGACAGCTCGTGATATGCAGGCATAAGTGAAGTTATCCTGATTAATGTGATGGTGGTGGTTCCAGAACCTTAATTGTGCCCTCTGGGTCATTCTGGCCCATTCATATATCCTAGATGCCATCCTAGAATAATTTCCCCATCATTGGACAGAATGATTTAAAAGTCTGTTCTAGTTTCAAAAATCTATAATCTGTTGTATTTACTGGTAGAGATTGTTAATCTTACTAATTTATCAGGAGGCTTTTGCAAAGGCAAAGAACTACATTAGACAAATGTATTTAAAGTCACATGCTGAATAGCCATTTGATCAACAAAAGACTGCACACATAACAATGGCCTTATAATATTATAATGAGGCTGAAAAAATCCTATCACCCAGTGATGAAATCATCATAACAGTATAGGACAACACATTTCCAACGTATTTGTGGTAGGGCTAGTGTCAACAGACCTACTATGTTGCCACAATATAAAGGTATAACACATGATTATGTAAAGTGCATAACAATTGATAAGAAATGACCATGTTACTCAATTATGTGTTTACTGTACTGAACTTTTACAATTATTTTATGGAATATCCTTTCTACTTATTTAAAGAAAAGAGGTAAAATAGTATGCTGTGTTTTGGGGCAACAGCCTCATACATCCCATATTTTCTGAGTCTCTTGATAGCATCATTTTCTCTTGTGCTTCATTTAATCTTAGCTGTATTGTTCACCATGGCCTCTAAGCACATCAAATTCACAGCTAATGTTATCAGTCAGGTCACATCAAGTGATTTTCCTAGACATGAAATTAAATTTGAGTAAGGACTTTGATGGTAGAACATCAGTGATGGCTTTTACTTACCTGTCAGTCATGTCGCATGCCACCAGACCTAAGATCTTCAAAAACAAGAAAAAGTGACAGAAGGTGTTAAAGGATCTGCCTCATTGAAGGCCATGAGATTAACCAAAACTCAAAAAGGGCCAATATCAGATATGGAGAAACTCCTAACAATCTGGACTGAAGAACAGACACAGGAGCTTATCCCTCACAGAACCCTGAGGCTCATAGCCAAGGCAAAAAAAGCTTGTTTTTGATTCTAAAAGGCTGGACCTGATTCTGATGTTGAATTTACTACCAGCTCTGGATGGTTTAAATGACTCAAGAATCATTATTCATCACACAATGTGAAAAGAGTGGCGAGTCTGTGAGTGCCGATGTGAAGGCGGCTGAAGAATTTTTAGCAACTCTAGTTAAGCTGATTGTGGAGGAAAAAAATCTCTTGTCAGAGAAAATCTTCCCTTTGATGAAACCTCCCTATTCTGGAAAGGGATGCCTGAAAATACTTTTATCCATAAGAAGCTAAGTCAAGCCAGGTGCCACGGCTTTTAAGGACAGGATGAGAATCTTGCTTGGGAGCAGTGTTGTAGGCTATATATTAAAACTGTGATCTGGTCCAGTGAGAACTTTAGGGCTTTCAACCACAAACATGAGTGTCCTCTAGGAGCAATAGGAAGCCATGGATGACCCAGCTCCTCATCCATGCCCTCCGGAAATGCTTTGCCAAGTGAAACAGAGAAGTATGGGTGGGGAATATCACACCTTTCAAGATTTTGGGTTTTGTTGCTAATATTCCCATATATCCTCCTTTTATTGGTGAATCTTCATACCTACATCAAAATGGTGTTTCTCCCCCCAAATATCACCTCTTTGAATGAACCAATGAATCAAGGAGTTATAACAACTTTTGTAATCTCCTGCCTGAGGTTACCTTTCCCCAGGCTATTGCTAAAAATAAGCAAGACACTAAAAACACACAAATTTGATCTGAAAGGACTACAACCTCACCACATGGCATATGGAAAAAGATATTCCAAAGATTCATCTATGCATTCAGTGAAATTGCCAAAGAAGAGGAGATTGCAAAAATCAACAATACTATGATTGAGCTAGTAAACCACTCGAACATGAGGATGGATAAGTATGAAATTGAGGAATCTTCGAGGTGGTTACTAAGGAATTGATTAGTGAGGAGTTGAAACTAAAGCAATAATGCATAAAAAGGAGAGGCAAGGAAAAGGAAACTGATGAAGAAGAAAAATATGAAGAACTCCCAAGAAAATCCATGGAAAAGGATTAACAGATTCTGTTGCAAACTTCAGTAAATTCCTTAAAGATGTTGAAAACATGGACCACAACCCAAAAGGTTTTCATTAGTAGAGGGGAATATTCATGGTGCATTATCTGCTATAAGCAAATTCATGGTGATAAAAAAGAAATAAACCAAGAAAAATTCCATAGACATTTTTTAAAATTTTATATAATCTCTGAATATCTGATCTTAATTATACATCCATAGATATTTTTGAAAGGAGTAATGCCTTGCAGGAGGAGACTCGACCAAGTGCTCCAGTAAGTAATTTTTTAAAATAAATTGATAATAGGAATGATAGCTCCTTGTGAGTGCCCTGAATACCTTCCAATAGGGACAAAATTCACAGGGAGAAGACAGAGATATTGATGACCCTGTGGAGGTCTGGGCGAATGTGCATGTTTGTATCTCAGTCAGTGTTTAACAAAAATGCAAATGGCAAAAATACAGAAGATTCTAAAAATAGAAAAAAAAAGCTTAGAGGAAGCGGATGTTTTTTTTTTTTTTACAGCTATATGATATACTTTTGTTTTAAGCCAAGTATTTTTATAAAAGAGTCAAAAATGACATATCATAGGGTTAAAAAGTTAGAGTGAGCTAAGACTAAATGATTATTGAAGAAAATTTTTAAATTAATACAGTGTAGCTTGAGTGTACAATCTGTGTAAAGTTCACAGTAGTACACAGTATATCCCAAGCTTTCACATTCATGCAGTACTCATTCACTGCCTCTGTTAGGTTTACATCTGATATACCTTCCAAAAGCTCATGTTTAAGACAATATAAAAATTTTAAGGTGAAATGATTAGATAATAAGATATGTATTGCAGTGAGTGGATTATTCACTGATGTAGATTAACTGGGTAGTAACTATAGGCAGGTAGGGAGTGACTGAAGGAGGTAAGTTACTAGGAGGTATGCCTTTGGAGTTTACATTTTGTCCATGGTAAGCAGAAATGTCTCTCTGCTTCCTGCTTGCCATGTCCTGAGCTACTTTCCTCCACCACACCCTTCCACCAAGATGTTCTACCTCACCTTGGCTATCCATAGCGTGAACCTCTGAAACTGTGAATTTGTTCTGGGTTGATCTTGTTGGGTCCTTTGATCACAACAGTTGGTGCAAAGATGACAAAAGCAAACTCAATCAGAGGAACTTCCAGTCCTATAAATTTTATTTATAGTAATTGCCTTAGACAGGTACAGTGTTTTTTATGTCTTTTATAACATATTTTCTACTATCCCTTTTCTATGTTTAGTTATGCAAATACTAGTATGTTACAGTTACTTATAATAGTATAGTAACATGCAGTATACATATGAAGTTTAGGAGCAATGAGCTATAATTTATAGAGTTGGTGTGCAATGTTAGGTTATCCCGTTCAGGTTTGTGTAAGTTCACTTGATATCTACACAATAACAGAATTGCCTAAGGATGCATCTCTCGGGATATATCTCCAAGGTGAAGTATGAATGACTATTTAGGAAAACATTTCCCAAATGCATTTTTGTTTTAGACCTAAAAATGATCAGGAAATGGACAATATTGTAAATATGTTTATTACCAGAGGAACAAAATATAGAGAAAAGGATGGAATGATATCCATCCTGGAATGAAAATGCATGAAAAATATTTTCCCCCCAAATTCCTCCTGCTTAGTATTACTGGAATGGAAATAAGTCCATCCCATTCAGTACCAACATGAAATTTGGCCCTGATGAGAGATCATTTAGTTGGTTCGCTGTTCTGCCTTTGCATATTCTCTCTATCAAAGCAGATTTCAACATGCCAAATGACTCAGATCCCTAATTCTACTGCCAGCTGTTGTAATATAGCTTAAGTTTTTGGCTAAGGCAGACATTATTGTCTGTTGAAATATTTATATTTTGGCATATCTTTTTAACAGGTGCTACCCAGGAAGAGAGACTAAAGATCATAAGGCATTACAGGTGCTGGAGAACAGATCACTAAAATAAAACTAACTTGGAATAGACTTGTCTCCTGGCACCTATGGATTTTGAGATATAGTTTGATCAAACTACACTTTAACATTTGGTTGCTATAGCAGTTGGCTTTCAGAGGCTGCCCAGTTTCAGTTCATGTAAATATTTACTTGAATGAGGAATGAAGTTTATCTTTAAGTTATTTATGCTAATAACATTGGTTCTATCATTGCTAATCCTAAAGCTACCTGAAAAAAATAATCACATAAAAAGAATGTGTGGAATATTTTTTTGCCAAATAAAAGAACTTAAAAAATCATGATAGAGTGCTAGAAATAATAATTTAGGGGAATTCAGCATTTTTTGGTGAAATGAAAAAAATTTTGAAAGCCACTAGACTGTGTTGAGGAAGGAAACTTCTGCTTAGATTTTTTTTCTTTGCTTTTTATGCAAATGTTGCCTTTGTAGATCTGTTTGAAGTTTAGAGTTTTCATAGCTCCAGGTCGCTTTCCATTTAATAACTCATTCCAGAAAGAACTAAGGAAGCCTCTCAAAGGGCACCTAGCATCTTCAGAAGCCTGAGTTATTTTAAAGTGGACTTCTAAATGAAATCACTGTTTTCATATATGAATGGCATTAACGTCTGGCCATGAAAGTTAGATTTTGTGATAGAAAAAAAACTACCATCTCAAAACAATTATTTTTAAAATGTATTTTGAAGCAAGGTGTACATTTCTTATCAAAATAGTATATATGCTACTTAAGCTTTTTCTTAAGTTCTAATAAAGGTAGCATTGTATTAGTGGAGAAAAGAGACCAAATTACTAATTATTACATTGCTTTAAAATTATCAATAAATTTGTATTTCCTTGACAATAAAATAAAATTCCTGCCAGTAATGACTCCAGATATTTTTTAGGAGCCATCTATGTATATCTTCTTTGCTGAGAAGTTACCCTGAACATCCTTTCTGATCCCTCTACCATCATCTCACTGTTACCTATGTCTGGACATTCCCAACATCATCCACCCTTGTATTGCTCTTTTTGCTTGTATTGCTGGTTCTGATCACAGTAATTGATCTGCTCTAAGATGCTCTTGAGAAGATAATTTGGAAGTTTTTGACTGTACAAAGCTTTCAATAAATGCATGGATGTCTTCTTCAAGTAAGCCTTATGTTGAAAAAGTGAATTGTTCTGCATAAAATGCATATTGTGTGTGTCTATGCCTGTGTTTATGGATAAAAGTGTCTCATAATTCCTGCTGTTTGAATATGAAAATATCTGCTTCTAATTGTAAATTGCTGATATTGCTGTGAAATAAACTTCTTAATCTGAAATTTTAGGTTAAAACCATCACAAAATACAAATGCCTTCCAAAAGATTTTGCTTTGTTTCTGTGTAAACAAGAATACAAAGCTGAATTTCAAGTTAGGACAGAGAGAGGAAACAGGAATTATTATTTCACAATGGAAAACACAAGAGATTTTCAACAGCACAAGAACATAGAAGCCATGAAGCTTTAAACTTCCAAGAATTCACTAAAATTTGGAAAAGATCACTGTACTGAGATGTGGCTTTTTATACTGTAATATGTTTGTGTGTATCTGTGCCTGTGCCTGTCTCTGTGCAAGATTACATGGACTTCAACTGACTGCTATATTATATACATGGCTTGACAACTACATTTGATCACTAAATTTATATCAAAACTAGATATAGCTTTTCCTGTCATAGTATATCCTCAAAGATTCCAAAATATTCGTAGTATTAGAATCAAATTTATATACCTATAACATAAGAGAAAAATATATTGAAGGTGTTTTAAATATTATAAAGATGAATAATTTAGCTTCAAGAATAATAGGAAAAGCTAAAGACAATAGATTTTTTTAGAAAAAAATTACACTCCAGAAGATTACAAAGAGTGATAAAGAATATTACTTTAAATAATATCATTTTCATAATTTGCACCCATCTTCTTGCTATGTTCCACTATAATTTAATAATTTCTAAAATATGTTAGTGGAGTTTTAATATATGGCAATGTGATATTTTATCTTTAAATAATTGAAAATAAACAGCCATGCCTTTACCAGAACAATTTTATTTTGCTTTATAAGATTAACCTGTGAAATAAGGATGGCCGTTTTTGTAGGGAAAAAATGAACATTTTGAAACCAATTAAGTATGGAATTCAAAGGAAAAACTACAGTACTCCTTACACAGGACAAAGATATATCCCACAGGGACTAACATATCCTTTAAAGTTCTCCACAATATAGACAAAGTATGTTTTTCTTGTTACAGTTACTGTTTGCTACATTTGACTTGACCAGTTCATGACCTGTCAGGATAAATCATGTTGTAGTGGTACTCTTGTGAAAAATGAATAAATTACAGAGTGTTTATATTATTTAGCTTTGGTGCTAAAGTTTTCAGATTATATTTTATAGCAGCTGGATTTTATCCAGATTCCTGAGGTCCTCCATTATCAGATCACATTTTGCCAGGTAACTTATATAACTATAAGCAATTAAGGAAACTGGATATATCTATATCTATATACATATATAATCTCCAGCTATTGAGGCACCAGCATTCACCTTGTAATAATTTATCCACCAGCCTCTTCAATGGTAGTTGCTCCCATTTCTTCATTTTAATCAATGGCACAGCAGTGAAGTTAATAATCCATTGACATCCTAATCACCATGAGGGCTTGCAGCTAATGTAGGTATACATAATTATGTAATTAGTTTTAAAATCTTTATATCATTCTCAAAAAGAAAAGCACTTCAATTCATATTCAGGAAAAATAGATTTACAATAATATCTATGAGATGGTGAAAATTCTCATTAAAATATACATATACTAAGATATTTCAATTAAGTGACCCATTAGTAGGGAATTTAATTATTTTCCTTCCCTCCCCCCTTGTCTTCTGTTCCATTTACCATGACGGTGTAACAAATTCCCTTAAACCTCGTGGCATAAAACATTCACTTTACAGACAGTCTATGGGAGCTTACTTCACACCATCTGATTAACATAGTCAAGATTCTTGTAGCCAGTGTGGGTAAAGAAGTTACTCAACAGAAATTTAGATTCATCAGACAGCAGTGTGCTACTTCTCAATGCACTCAATGTGGACTGTGATAAGAACCGTGGGAGGCTTTGGGTGGAAACTGACATGGGTGCTGGTTGGGGACCTGTCTGGTTAGAGAGAGATGAGATGATCTGCAGTACTACTTATGACATGAAGAATCTGGAGGTGGGCTGGAAAGGCACTACAGTTCATTGAAGATAAGAGACAGGATTGACCTGGCAAGACCTGATAAAGAGAGTTTGAATAACTCCGATTTATCAAATGTTGTCTCACACGAATGGGTTTTAAAGTTTCAAAGAAGAAAATTGTTACTTCTTTCTTATACTTAATTCACTTAGATACTTGCAAGTTTTATAGTGCACTGGAAAGGAATATATTACCTACTTCGCCTATATTTATGTTATATCTCATATATATTCCCATATATATGCATACATATTTATATATTTTTATCATTTGTTTACGTTATTTTAAAATTATATCGGCTAGATTTTTTTTAATGCCAAGGTAAGAAAATATTTAAAAGTTTCTGAAAATCATGGTTTTGTAAAGTTGGGTGACTTATCTGGACATTTACATAATTTTGATGTATTCTGGGATTCCAGGAAATAAACCAGATTGTGCTGTTTCTGTTTTTATTCTTTGTACTTAATTCTGGTAAGTAAACTTACCAGATATAATTTCTGCCAAACAGCTATGAGTAGTTCACCAAGTTGAATATTTCAATTCTGACATGATTATAAAGATCAAAAAGTTATGGGCTGGGGATGTGGCTCAAGCGGTACTGTGCTTGCCTGGCAAGCGTGCGGCCCGGGTTAGATCCTCAGCACCACATACAAAGATGTTGTGCCCACCGAAAAAACTAAAAAAAATAAATATTAAAAAATTCTCTCTCTCTCTCTCTCTCTCTCTCTCTCTCTCTAAAAAATGATTAAAAAGTCACAGGCATCTGGACCTTCTTTTTTAAAAATCAAATTAAAGCCTGAACATCATTTTTAATTGAATAAATTGGTAAAACAATTCCATTATCATCACTAACATGTTGTTTAATTGAAGACTAAGTAGTAGAAATTTGAAACAATAGCTCAGGAAAATTGTTACAAGGAAATGTTGTCAAATGTAAAAGGAAGTTTTGAGGTTTGTGCCATAAATATACAAAATAGTTACCTAGTTTTCAGGGCCCAAGGTTGTAACCAAAAATTTTTAAAGTATAATTACAACTTAACATGTTTTATTCAGAATTTTTTGTTTTGTTTTGAAGACACTAGTCTTACTCCATAAAACACAAGTATAGGGGACGATTATTGTAAAAATTTAAATAATAAGTTAATAAGGAAAGAGCACTCATAAAAATGTGATGAAGTGATGGAAGTCACAGAGGATTGAGTTGGATATCATTTCAAGATACCTTAGTTAGCCTGTGGTTGTTTAAAAATAGAAATTTAGCTTGAACAGTGGTGCACACCTGTAATCTCAGAGACTTGGGAGGCTGATGTGGGAGGATTTCGAGTTCAAGGCCAGCCTCAGTGAGACAATTAGCCGCTCAGTGAGACCCTGTCTCTAAATAAAATATGAAATAGGGCTGGGAATAGGTCTCAGTTGTTGAGTGCCCCTGAGTTTAATCCCTGGAATGCCTCCCTTCACCAAAACAAAAACAGAAATTTGTTTTTCATAGTTCTAAAGGTGGGGGACTCCCAAGATCAAGGTCCTAATTTTGTTCCTGCCAGAGGTTATCTCCCTGACTTGTGGACAGCTCCCTCTTCACTTGACCCTCAACAAGTGGAATAAGAGGAATACTGAACCCTTCCTCTTATTATGAGCACACTCCTCCCATCAGGCCTTCCTCTCTGAAGACTTCATGGAAACATGACCAACTCTGAGGGCTCCACCCCCAAATACCATTCCACTGAAGTTCAGGCTTCAGGATATGAATGACATGAGTCCTCTCTAGGAACAACAGGACCAGGAGTTTGAAGACAATGATTGAAGAACTTGGTCTTTTTGACTCAGTAGCATTTCCCATCTGTTCCTTTTACCCCAACACTAAATAAATGCTCAACACTCAGCAGATCATCCAGGAGTTGGTGTCCCCCTGGATTTTCATAACCTCTAATCAAAAATGTATGAGAATTATCTGATGATTCTCCATCACTGCTATGTGGAGCAGCTATGCAGCTAGATGTATTCTTTTATCACTGTTTTATCTTGATTCTCTAAAAGATTTTAAATCTGTATTACAAAAATATAAGATTAAACTGAAATAGTCAGTTACAAATTTATAACTTAGAAGCCTGCATGTTATTAACTAAAAAGATTAACTATACATAAATCAAAACAAATATACTATTTTAAAATTTTTGTGTATCATTTGAAAATAAATTTAGTTTGTTTTTCTGCAGTGTTGACTGAACCAAGGGATTTGCTCTTGCTAGGCAAGCATTCTACACTGAGCGTATAAATTTAAGGTTTATAAATTTAATTTTAAAATATTGTCAAAAGTAATACATTTGTTGGGGAAACAAAAATTGCAATACAGGTGCACTGAATCAGGACATCCCTGCATAGTGAGTATCTTGTAAAGCAAGCACAAAAGAGGTTTTTATAGAATTTTGTATGTTTCTTTGTAAGGTTTTTCAGAGGCAGTCCATTTTGAGGGCCTAAATTCTAAATTACAAGCGCATTTGATAGACTAATTAGTCTCTCCCAGCTGAGAGATGCTAAAGGCCAGTTAATACTGACTTCTGCTGTTTATCCAAATCTATGGGAACAGTCTATGTTTTGACCTTTGGCAAGTATTTCTGTACACTTCTCACAATCTCCCCACTCCACATCAGAAAAGCTTAGCCTTAGTTCCTCCATTCTCTTTCAAAATGGTAAAGATTAAGTATTTTATCACTATAAAGTGTTGAAAAAAAGATTTCATCAAAAAAATAAAGTAAACTTAAAGAATGAATAAAATTTTAAAAAGAATAAAGCCAAAATACATAAATAGATAATCAATTCAGCAAAAAAGCAATATTTGTGCATATTTTGCATGTTTGCATATCTATCTCTGTGGGTGTTTTAGAGAATAAGTAAATAAGGTAAAAATTCAAAATGATCAAATTTAGGTTGGGGATGTTAGAGTTTTTATTGTACTATTCTGTTTTCTTGTATGCCTAAAATATTTTACAATAGAAGTTTAAGAGAAAGTAGCATGAATAAAAATAACTTTAAAAAGTATAAATTTATCACTTAGTCCAAGGACCTCAGACTTTCTTTCCTACATTTTCCATCTTTGAAAGATAATTTATGTTAGTGCATGTACAATATAATTTGCATTTCTCTCACTACCAGTCTTCTTTCAAGGGATTTCAATGTTTCCAAATTCAAATGGATAAATTCTATCCAAATATAGAAAACTGTCTAATGCATTGAATAAACAAGATTTCCATTTGCCATTCATAGGACATACGCTCCTTCAGACAAATCTCAAAAATAATCTTTTAAAATAACATTTATTATTTTTGTCTTCCATAATTAAATTGTGCGTGTCCATTTCAAAACATTTGAAAAATAAAGCAAAGCATAAAAAAAACCCAAAAACTTGTAATTACACTAGTTAACAAATACTTATCTATCTGCTGTGGTTTAGATGTGAGATGTCCCCCAAAAGCTCCTGTGTGAGGTAATGCAGGAAGGTTTACAGGAGAAATGTTTGGGCTATGAAAGACTTAGCCTAATCAGTGAATCAACACCACCTGCTTTATTGGATTAACTGAGTTAGGGCTGAAGGCAGGTAGAGTGTGGCTGGGGGAGGTGAATCGCTGGGGGTGTGCTTTTGGGGTGTATATTTTGAATCAGGAGAGTGGCGTCTCTCTGCTTCCTGATCATCATGTGAGTTGCTTCACTCCACCACATTCTTTCACCATGATGTTCTTCCTCACCTGGGCTCTGAGGAATGGAGACAGCCTCTCAAACCCTGAGCCCTTCAAATAAATTTTTCCTCCTCTACAATTGTTCTGGTCAGGTCACAGCAGCAAAAAAAGCTGACTAAAACATTTTCTGAAGCTCACTAGTTCCTAATCTTTTCTTTTTCTTTTGAAAACTTGAGATGTTTCCTTACTGTAGTACTTTTTTGAATATCATGTGTGAGCTTCCAATGCAATTGTATTTACATAATCTTCTTCATGTATACTTTCAGAAATAGTTCATTAGATTGGGAATCAAACTTCTTGAGTTCCCTTCTAAAGCATCTTACTCTTCGTACTGTACTTCTTTTTTCCAATAATGTTCTACTGGTGTTATTTGCTAAGGCTCAATGTCAGAATTATTTGTGATTTACGCTATTCCTTAGGATGAAGGGTTTACACGTGGCCCCAAGGATGATTGACATCTAATACCCATGCTGAGGTATTTAAGTGTAAATTTAACCTGAGTTATGGTGTTTAAAAGTTGGTCTTTGGGCGACAATTAGGATTAGCTAAAGTCATCATGGTGGACTCCTCATGATTTAATACTAGTGGCTTTATAAGAAAAGGAAGAGACCAGAAGAGACACATGCATGTGTGCTCCCTCTCTCTTACCACATGATGTCCTGCACTGCCTCAGGACTCTACCTGCAAGAAAGCCATCACCAGCTGGGCACAGTGGCACACATCTAGAATCCCAGCTTCTAGGAAGGCTGAGGCAGGAGGATTATGAGTTCAAAGCCAGCCTCAGCAACTTAGCAAGGACCTAAACACTCAGTGAGACTCTGTCTCTAAATAAAATACAAAAAAGGGCTATGGCTGCTACTCAGTGGTTTGTGGTTGAGTGTTTCTGAGTTCAATTCCTGCTATCAAAAATAAAATAAAATAAAGCCATAATCAGATAGATGCAGGCACTAGAAATTCTTCAAATGTGAGCTAATCAAATCTATGTTCCTTATAAAGTAACCCAAACTCAATTATTTTATTAAACTAATATGCAATGGACTAATGCAGCTTGTTTATACTCTCAAAAAATCATATTAATTCTTATTTTTATTTGTCCTCAGCTTCTTTAACATGGGATTTTAGCCAATCCCATATTCAGTAACTGATACTTGAACCACATCCCCCAAACAGAAATGGGTATATAAAACTGCCCTCTGAGAATTAAAAGCAGCAGGTCTAATGTATTTATAACTGAAAGTAACCAAATGACTAGCTCAATATTCAGTCACCTAATAGTTAACTATGACTACTAATTGAAGGCAGTAACATACCCTAAGAACAAAATAAGTTTATCAAAAAAGAAGATATGAAAAAGGAAATTTACAGAATAAACACATTGTTATGGAAATGTATTCAATTCACAGTGATTGCATGAATTTCTAATAATGCTGTGTTGGCATACTATTTAACATTCTGCCTAAGAACTATGTGGTACTGGGGAAGGGATCTTTGATTTACTGTTTATATTGATCAGATCAGGTCAAGACAGTTTTTATCTTCATACTGTTAGAAATTAACTTATAGAAAATAGGCAAATTTCAGTGACTTATATGTCCATAAAGAGACAAACCTAATTGTATGGTTTTATTGTCCTATAATGCATTAATTAGCTTTTTATGTATTTTAGAAAGTTTTTAACTACATTAAATCATAGCTATTATTTCCTCCTATAAACCAGATTTCTAATTCTGCAAGTTCTGACTTTCGTGAGTTAAATCAACTTTGACAATAATATTTATAGTATGGAAATGGATACATTAGATGATGAATAATTGATATCAAATAAATATATATAACATGTAACTTCTTTTATTCTGATTCTAGTTGTTCTGATCATAATTTGGCTTCTTAGTAGTATACTTGCTGGGAAAGAATTTGATTGCCAAATAATGGGGTTTCTGGCTTCCAGATTTAGTTGTAAGAAGGTCCATTCCTGAGAGCAAAGTATATTTTTGGTGTCTATAAAATCTGGTTCCTAAGAGAACTGAAGAACAGGTTCTAGACCATGAGCAAATTGTTAGATTCACTAGCCCAAACATGCCTTCATGAGTGGCTGGCTCCCCTCACTTTAGGTAAGGAGAATGCATCCCTAAACTGAACTATAAAAGAATACTTGTGTGTGATTGGATGTACAAACTCTTTCTGGGAAGAAATCTGTGCTACAAAAAAATGTGTATATGATTACAGGAGTAAAAATTACAAGAAGCTATTCTTGCACACTCAACTGAATTTCAGCCTAATGTGTTCTTTAAATAGATACTCTTTTGTTTTGATATCTACTTTAGTCTAATAAAAATGATTAAACTTGTTTTTCCCAAACATGTCTCTACAAAGAGAAAGATCTTAGAATGGTTTGCTAGAAGCCTTTCCCTTGCAGCAAGATTGTGATGAAGTTCTGAGAATCTGACAGTTTACTTCTTTTTGAAAAAGAACCTCTAAATGATGTCACTTCCTTGGTTAAAGTATCAGTGGTTCACCATTGCCAATCTAAACCAAACAAACAGTGACACCTAATTCCTACCTCAAGGCATGAGCTCCCCTGAGGCCTTACTGCAAATACTATGTGGCCAATGAATGGTATCACCACTCACTCAAGAATATGCTAGATATTTTATATTTGTTACTCGTACTTTATTCATGCTTTTTGTAAACTTTACTCTTCTATCTCACTTTATCCATTCATGTTGGAACTCAGATGCCACCTCCTATTATTTATCATTAATCCTTTCAACCAAAATCAATCCTTTCCTCTTCTGAAAATATATGAACTCACTGCATACTTAGCTAATACTTTTAAGGACCTAATGTATGCCACATGATTTCCTGAGCACAAACTAAGGACACTGGTTGTGTTTGGAGCTCATATTCTATTGGGGATAACAGATGATTCAAAAGTAAACACATTATGACATCAGACAGTTTTGAAAGCTAATAAAGCCTAAGGAATGTTCCAGGATAGGTTAGAGTATACTCCCCTTAGTAGAAACAAACTTGGGGCTTCCAAGTAATGCAGTTTCCACTTTTTTTTTTTTTTAAGAAGAGTTGGCACTTTGTACCCATAGTTTCTACATCTATTGATTAAGCAAACCATAGATCATTTTTTTAAATAATTGCCTCTGACATGAACATGTACAGACTTTTTTTGTCATTATTCCTTAAACAATGCAGTATAAACGTTCACATGGCATTTATGTTGTACTGTATTATAAATAATGTAAAAATGATGTAAAGACTGCAGGAAGATGTTTGTAGGTCATATGCAAATACTGCACAATTTTATACAAGGGACTTGAGTATCCAAGGATTTTGGCATCTGCAGGGTTCCTGCAATTAATCCTCCAGGGATACCAAGGGGCGATTTTGTATCCTATCCTACCCTTGTTAAAGGAATCAACCATGATAACAGCAGAAGGTCATAAATCCCTCAGCTACAAAACTAAATTTATTTCTTCAGGAAACTAATAGATAGCATTTCAGTGGACAGGGACTGTGGCAGCTTTGAAATATATGTAATCAGTGCTCTTTAGGAGTAACATTTTTAAGGGTATGCCTGAAATATCAGCCTTTCCTAACCTAACAGATTTCTCTTCCTCAAATATCACAAAACAATTCTCTAACAAGGTCATAGGTGAGATCTAAAAAACGCTTACTATTAGATGGAGGAAGAGATGGGAATTTGAAGGACAAATGCTCTTTTTATTTCTTTTTTATGTGCATGTTTTAATAAATGTCAAACTATTATTTTAAATCTTAGGTCTGTCACCTTGCTTCCTGTTCTACCTAGTATCATACTTAGGATAGCATCCCTTTGGAAGTAATAAATTCCTGAGGCCAGAGACCATGCAGCATTCATATTGACACCTGCCACCTCACACACTTTGCAGCAGAAGAGTTATTCTAAATACCTTTGTGCTTAATAAATGACAAATATATGTATGTCCCTTCATGAGAAAAGACTTTACAACAATATAGATTATAAATTTGTTGCCTTTTTATAAAAGACAGTAGAAGGAGCATCATAAAGATTGTATTGTTTACTCTGTAGACTTCACTTCTAGCAGTCTTGGTATACAGCAGACTTTCAACAGTATGCCTAAATACTGAATTAAAACATCTCTGGTTTTATTCATCCAAACATGCATGGGGAACTGGGGATGTGGCTCAAGCGGTAGCGCGCTTGCCTGGCATGTGTGCCACCCCGGGTTCGATCCTCAGCACCACATACAATCTAAGATGTTGTGTCCACCGATAACTAAAAAAAAATAAATAAATATTAAAATTTTCTCTCTCTCTCTCTCTCTCTCTCTCTCTCTCTCCCTCCCTCCCCCCCCCACTCTCTCTTAAAAAAAATGCATGGGTCTTCAAAGCCATCAAATCAAGAGTCTACTTTTTCTTCCAGTAATTCAACCCTTGCTAAAAAAATTCTTGAAAAATAATTAATATACTTTTGCATAAGATCAAAGGTTTCATAGTAAAGTCATGCTGGCTCCTTTGTAGAGAGATCTGGTTATCACCAAAAATCACTAACTGTAAATTAAAAAAAAAATCATTCCTGCAATAGCAGCATTTCTATGATAAAGAAATAGTTGAAGAAGTGTTCAGACTTAAATGGAAAAGTGATCATTTGCATGTAAAAATTCAGATTTGAAAGCATTTGCCAGTACACTAATGAGAAAATCAGCTCCTCCGCAATACAATATTCTTCTCAGTAGAAAAAAAAAAGTCTCTATAGAATGATCAATGAATTATTTTCAAATATTAGCACAAGTTTCAAATAGCTTTTTGACATTTCTTAACCCAAGGTCCATTCCCTGTGGAGCATCAAAAGACAGCTCTCCTGAGGAGTCACAGAACCTTGTGTACTAATCACAGGGGGATTGGGGGAGTGTTCTTAGGTACTTGAATTAAAAATGAAAAGCAAAAATAACAACCCTGCAATCATGATGAGTCGCAGAAACAAGGTGTGTTGGTGGCTATTGGATATTTATGTACTCCCTAAAGAGGAGTTCTTAGTCATGGAAAATTATTTATTCTCTTCCATTCTACATCTATGGCTTTTATTCCCCTATATAAACACAGAAGTTCTAATAGTACATTATTAACATGAGATGAATTTTAAAGTATATATAAGATCCCACTCTGCATAGCATCACAGGAGTCATTATCAATTCTCAATCATCAAATTTATGCACATCAACCAACCATGCCCACAAATGTTGCCTTTTCACTCCACCAGACACTTTTTAATCAGATACGAATCAGGGTGAGTTTAGTCAAGGGACTCATTTTCCTCCGGCAGTGATTGCATTAGCTGTCACAACTGGAGTCTAAACTCATGTACTTGGGGTCACATTTTCCTTGATCCAGTTCTGTTCCTGCCCTTGGCAATATCAGCAGCTGTGATTATTATAACTACCCCCAGGTGCCAGAACTTAGCATTTCATTTTGGGGGGAAGAAAGAGAAAAGTAGTGAGAAGGGATGGAAGGTTTAGTATCTGTTTAATGTTTCTGACATTTCCGAGTACCATGCAGCTAGAAGAACAAACATCATCTACAGCTGCCTGCCTGAGAACAGAGGGCACCAAAAAATGGGTCATCATTCAGGCACACGTGCATTAAAAATTCCTTTTCTCCCCAGTAATTTGAGTCGTACTGAAAATAAAAAATAATAAAAAAAAAGTTGCAGTTATTTCAAGTCATTTTCCCACCTTGGTCCTGCTGGATATTATGTTGGTGATCTTTTCATGATTCTCTTTGTTCCTTATTCCTTCCCACATCAAGGAGAAATTGATGCATGAAAATAACATTTTTTTAAAGATTGATATTTATTCTGTAACTCAAAACAACAAAAATCATTTAAAAATCTAATGTTTCACCCAATAAATACTAATTACTCTGAAAGCAAATTATTTATTTTCTTAGTGAATGGGTAACCCAATGAAGCTCACATACATGTACCACATTAGTTTCAAAGTAATATAGTTTCACAGCTTAAAAAACAGCAAATGGTCACACCTGTTAAAAATATCTGCATCCTGTGAAATTCTGGCACTCAGAGCACAAACACACCCAGACGTTACATTTTGTGTGTTGAGTCTTAACAGCATTCCAGTGGGAATAAGGGCTGCACTGTGAAGGTTTGTTTTTTATTTTCCTATTTTCCTAGTTAGATCATTTCCTCCATTGCACAAAATCCAACAGGATCTTTTCCTGGCTAGTATATTTGGAGGAAGTCTAACTTCTTTAAAAGCTCTGAAGAACTAAAGTAACTTTTCGATACATCAAGAGGAAGAGTGTGTGTGCAGAGGTACACAGCAGCCCTTAGATCCTAAAGAAACATTACAAATTCTAATTTACTTCATAATTCTAAGACAATTTAATGTGGAGGCTCTTGATTCTTACTACAAAAATTATTTAGAAAATGGTGGCTTTTATCTGTGTGGAATCCACCCACTTACCTTATGAGCCTACTCATGTTATGACCCTTCCATGTTTGATTGTGGGTACACACTTAACATTCTAACATCTGCAAATAAACTGTTCAATTGCCCCAAATGGTTTGCCACACCACTGATGGCACATTGAAACCAGAAACGTGATATCTCAGTCACAGGGTGAGCTAGAGTTCAAGAGCCAAGGGGCAAAAGTACCGAGTCCTACTTCTACCTTTTGATATTTCTCCTTCATTCTATGCTTAGTCCCCTTGAGGTCAAGTTCAGCTGGGCAGCAGGAAGTTTGCTGCCACTATGCTTGACACATAAGGGCGAAATACAAACCCCAGTTGAAGGTGGGACATGGGGGGAAAGAATCCTCCCTCCACTAAACGCTCAAGGGCTTTGAACAAACAAGGAATTTTTTAAAATTCCACTTTTTCCTCAGCATCCTATCCAACTGGGGTGTAAGTGCTATAAATATCACAATGATTTCTTATATGAAAGTTGTATCCTTTTGATGACTAGATTATCCTCACAAGATAAAGGAAACTTTATCTCATTACTATAAGCAACAGTGGTGTCTAGTATAGACTGAAGGTTAAATGGTTTTAGATACTCAGTTGTTCTATCTCATATCAAAATTTAATTGAAGTATTTGGAAGCTAAAATATCTTTAGTTGCTACATAAGTGTTGACTTGCTCATTACTTACAGTATGTGTATATATTTGGTTGATATAATAACCAGAATCAGGAGGGTAAAGAGAAAAGGGAATTAAATTTGTAGAGACAGAAAAGTAGAATGGTGTTTTCTAGCAACTGGAAGAAATGGAAATGGGGGGATAGGGCTTCATAGGTACATTGTTTTACTTTGGGATGATAAAAAGTTCTGCTCTAGAATTGGATAGTGGTGATGGTTTCAACAATGCGAACATATTTAAATGTCTTTGGATATATTTTAAAAGGTTACAGTAATAAATTGCTTGTTGTGTATATTTTACCGTAAAGGGAGAGCAAGAGAGAACTTAACTCCTCTGAAATTCAACCTCATTTGACATGTTAAGAGCTATACCAAAACCCAAGCCAATTTTATAGGAATTTGGATTCTTTCTGTGCATCCAGCAAAAATAGCTGTCTTATAATGCACTGAGTAGGAATATTTGAAATGTTAAAACATTATGTTCCCCACATATAGAACATTTGTTGGAATTTTAAAATAGGTGATTCACCTATGAAAGACTTAATTTTTTGGATGTTGTATTATTTCCCTATGATTGCTGAAGTCAATGTCCACAAACTGAGTGACAGGAAACAACAGAAATTTGTTCTTTTGTGATCCTAGAAGTCAAAAGTCTAAAGTAAAGTGTTAAGTGGGCCCCATTTCCTACAGATGCTCCAGCTTCTGGTGACTACCAGAATGTTTGCCAGGTGGTTACATCACCCCACTATCTGCCTCTGTCTTCACATCCTTCCTCCTACTGAAATTCCACAATAATCTCTTCATATCAAATTAAATTAATTACATCTACAAAACCACTTTTTTTCCAATTAAATTAACTTCAGAGATTCCAGGGATTAGAATATGGATGAATCTTTGGGGAGAGGGGCACCGTGCAATCTACAGTAGGTGGTAATGCATGAATCATAATTTTAAAATTCATAAATTTTAAATCATAAATTTTAAATTCATAAATTCATATTTATAAGTTATCTATACAAAAATATTGTCACTGAAATTACCTTTGATCTGGATTGTGCTTTCTGCCATGGTCCTCTATAATCTCTTATTACTACAGCAGAGATGGTGATTCTCTTGAAACATGACTAAATTTATTCTACTTATTTTTTCAAAACCTTTCAGTGTTGCCCATACTCCCTACCCCAGGCTCACCCAGCATAAGAAGCCAGGTGTTTGTGTGCACCTGCTCACCCCTGCAAGATCTGTAGTTTCCCTGCACTTTATCTTTTCTGACCTCATTTCACCATGTTCTCACCGCATGCAATCTGCCAGAGCTACACTATTTATTTGCTGTTCTCTGGGCTTGTCAAGCAGGTGCCCACCTTTGCATTTGTTCCTTCTTCCTGGAACATTTTTCTCTAAGGCAATTACAAGGCTTTCTGATGACCTTCTTCAGTCATTGCCCAAACATCACCTTCTCTGTAGTACTACCCACTCATTATTTTTCTCCAAAATGTCCATAATCTTTTAACATAAAATAAGACACATAATGTAAGATATACAGTTTGCTTATTAATTTTTATACATTATACATTTAATTCCACTACATGGAAATCCCAAGGAGGCAGGGACTTTTGATAGTTTTGTTCACAACTGTGTGAAGACGAAACAATGCCTGAGACATAAGAGGTTCTCCATGTATAATGGTTGAGTAAATTAATCTGTAAATAACTCACCTGTGAGTCATCATCAATCAATCTCCCTAAATAAATATTTAAGAAGAGAGAAGTCTCTCTCTCTCTCTCTCTCTCTCTCTCTCTCTCTCTCTCTCTACCAGGGAATGAACTCAAATGTTTAACAACTGAGTCACTGAGCCACATTTCCAGCTCTTTTTAGTTTTTTGTTTGTTTTTTTGTTTTGTTTTTCCAAGGTAGGGTCTTGCTGTGTTGCTTAGGGCATTGGTAAGATGCTAAGGCTGGCTTTAAAGTTGAAATCCTCCTTTCTCAGCCCCCTGATCTGCTGGGATTGCAGGTGTGTGCCACCATGCCTGATAAGAAGTATCTATTGATAAAATGGAATATGAAATTTTTGGAAGGGGAGACTTCTCAGAAAACAATCAGTTAGAATACAGGAAAATTATATTCATGAAGATGTTCTTGATTTAATGATTTGATCTTCATTTATAGAGTGAAAGTCATTTTTCATTTACTTTTCACTTTCTTTAATTCTAAGTCAGAGGGGTAAGATGCTCCAGGTAATAATTATCACTGGTGTCTTCCAAGTCCTCTTCAACAATATCCTGAAATATCTTGTTCTAATCACATATGGAACTAAAAGTCCATGTCCCTGTGGAAATGGGTCTTAGTCTATGATAATCCCCTGTTCCTGGGATTGTACCAAGACAAAATAAATACCTTTAGGGTTAGAATACTAATTCATGTCATAAACATGCAAAGAAATTAATTGGAACACTTATTTTCCTGTGAACAAATAGCAGAGACATAAAGCACTGGATTTCTCTACTTTGGGCAAGTTCCTTATCAATGCCACGTATATGTGGTATCTGATTTAGGTGGACAATAGCAATGCACAGTCAGGAAGGATGCTAGATTAAACATACCTTTGAACTTTGGCTAAAGTTGTTGATGAAAGTCTTTTTCAAAGCCCTTTCACTACATGATAATTTTTTGTGTGACTTTTCCACTTATGTGTAAAGAGCTCTGATATCTGTCATATATTGTTTCTTTATAGCCCTACAAGAGCTGAAGTTTTGCAGAGATTTAAACAAATTTGAAAAGGTTAACAGAGGGTGAAGGTGAAAAATTGTGGATCAGTCTATATTTTTCAAAAGACTTTTCTGTAGGAGAAAGAACAAAACTATCACAAAAAATAAATATGTGCCATGCTCCCTCTTCAATTGCTGAAAGTTGGTTTGAGGTCAATAAAATCATTTTGGAATACTATGGTTGGCAACCGAACAAAAATATTGAGGGAAGAAATATCTATTCAAACTTCCTCTGTCACATTTCAAAAGGAAAACTAAATTATTTTCCAAATCAAAAAATAAACTATTCATCTGATTAACCCCCAAACCTTTTTATTGACACTACAAATAAAACCAAATTCAACATCAAATTATTAAAATGTTTGGTGGGGATACTACTTTGTTTTAGAGTCAAAATTATATTGTCGTCAAAGTAAAGTTATTATACCAGATATTTCCTGTGTTAAAGCAATACTAACATCATGCTCCTTGACTTCTCCAGCTACTTTTCCTCTCTGGAGGTAAATCAAGTTATCTGTTCTATGTGCACATATATGGCTCCACCTTAGTCTTCCTATGCATTCAATCAAACCACAGGGAACACACTCTGTCCTTTGCTCTTTCCTGCTGTTACTGGAGCAGAGACCAACTCCCAAAGAAGCTTGCAGCATAAATGTTTCTATAAATCTGGGATTTAACATTAGGCAGATTGATATTGTTACTTGTGGGTACCTCAGTATTAGTATTCTCAGTGATAAAATGAGATATGTCATCTCCATCTATTTGGCAGCTTTGTCTTATTTCTCTCATGTGATTCAGAACATGGGAGGGAGGGAAGAAGAAAGTCACTTTCCTTGATCCCAATTCAAATTCCAGTGCCAAATTGGCTTTTTATTCACTGAAAGGCTTAATTTATAAAATATTAGAACTTCATGAATAAATAACATGTGATGTAACTTTTTTTAAATAGCTTTTATTATCTCAAATTAAAATCATTATTGAAGTTTATAGAGACAGATGTTTCTGTGAAATATTTTATTATGATGTTTATATTTATTTAATTTATATTTACTAAATATCAAAATTGGAATCAAGCAATTTTCTGTTCAAATAGCAATCTACTATGGAACAGTTGAAAATCTCTGAATCTTGGCAATGTTGATAGATGGGGATAAGCTACTTCCTCTACACACATACACACACACACACACACACACACACAAAATAGTTCTGTTGCCAGAATTTATTCCCACAATTGCTAAGACTATTTTTATACACATTTCTTTAAATAACTAATTCTAAATATATTAAGTACCTCTAACTTTTTCCAAGGGGAAAATAAAGAATGTTAGCTCTCCAACTCACTTCTATATAACTCTTACCAATAAAATCCTTATGAGTGTTTTCTCAAATCTGAGTTCTAGCTCTTATTGTAGGAGAAAGATTGCTATATTTTTTCATGCCATCTATTTGAAGTCCTACTTTCTGCTAAACCTATAATCATATTTTTTTCAATTATATCAGTCAGAGTTTATCAAGTAAATGGTGGTTTTAATAAAGATAATTAGAGGCCTACACAAATCAAATCCTGGAAAGACTCACTAGAAAACGTCAAGGACTCCTCTACCAAAAATTTCAACATAAAACACCATAGCAGACATTTATTAGGAGCTGACCAAATCATTAATAAAAGTCTTAATAATTTTGGTGATTAATTCTGAGATGGTGGCAGAAACTGAGTATTTCCAAATCCCCACATTAAAGCAGTCAAACACACATCAAAGCCCCAAATTCACAGAAAGTATTTATAACAAAGCTAGGTAGCAAGGTACAACTAAAAAGTCCAAATTACCTGCAGGTGAATATACTCCACCGATTGCCACAACATCTGCATGATTTCAGATTCTGTGCTAGCAGAGGCAAAGGAAAGCAGAAGAAACTCTGAAAGACATAAGAACAGGGGAACATAAAAACAGTCAATGTGAATTCATAGCAGTTGGCCCTGGAAGAAGCCCTACCCAGCCCCAAAACATGTAAGTTCAAAGACTCTTTAGCAGGGTCTGAATTTGCTAAAGCAGAGGAAAATTAATAAAATCTTAGAATCTACCAACCACAGATCCCTTACAGCAGATACCCCTCACTAAGGGAAATATTCTCGAAGTAGAATCAAAATTGAGTAGAAAAGATATAAAGAGAAATAAAGTGAAGGCCCAGATAAAAGGGTAGAAGATAACAAAACTGGTGCATTTCAGGATATAAGTTATTGTATTTCTGAGGACTATCTGGAAACCAGACACACAAAAAGTTGGGGTGAGGGAGGAACTTTCTGAAGTTAAGAAAGATCATGTTATTCACTAATTTCTTCTAAATTTTAAGAAAATTAATATAACATTAAAACAAGCATCAGAATGTTTTGCAAACAAAGGAAAAATGTATGTAGCAAAAACAGCATTGCTACAAATGATGAAATTGCAGCAAAAAGACATAACCACAAAATAAATCAAACAAAACTGTAACTGATACACTTGCTTTTTTCACCTAAAATTAACTTTGGAAAAAGAAACAGAAATAAAAGGGAAACAAATCTTTAAACAAACAAAAGCAAAACTAAAAGGAACATAGAATAAATAAACACAACCTTAAGGAAACTAGAAGGTGAAATGACAGTCTCACTTTCTTAAATAATAACAAAATAAAAACATTAGAATAATTTTAGAAAAAAGTCACAATGCCCAGGACAGGTAAATAAGATCTAACATCTTTAAAATAGCAGTCCCTGAAGATGAAAAGCAAACATGGCAACAGAACAAATCCTAAATATGATCCTTCAAGATATTTTTCTGAAATTAACAACAACAAAGTACTAGATTTAAAACTCATTGCACATAACAGAGAATTGAAAATAGTAACCTGGAATGACCAAAAGCCAACTCACCAACTCATATGCTAGGAAAATCACTGGCGTTTTACAATAAAAATTTCTTTGGAGATTTAGGGGAAAAGAACAAGTGATTTATAAAGGGAAGAGGATTTTATTATTACCAGACTTCATAGCAATTCAATGTGTCATAAAATAAATGGAATCACATATTTAAGATACTAAAGGGAAAAATTGAGCCAAAGTTATTTTTATATTTTTATATTCAGGAAAAACTGACTTTCAAGCACAAAGGTAGAGCTAAACATTTATCACCAAATAAAAATTCATAGATTATATTTCCATGAGCTTTAGCTGAAGTATTTACTAGAAGACAAGCTGTAGGTAATCAGCATGACTGAAGAGATCTAGGTTCAAAGACAGAATATGAGGATGAAATATGTAATTACTTGTTGGAATGAAAAAAATTAAAAATAAATTTTTAAAAAGTCAAAAATAATTGAAATGGAGAGAGCAGAGTTATATGCTCTGAGAAGATGTGTATGGTCATGAACAAGATGTGGCGGATGCCAAGAGCTTATGCTATCTGATTTCCAAATCATATAATTGGTGGTATTATTAGTATTGCTCCTTTGAGAAGTCTGTGAGTGTATTAATCTGCTAGGGCAGTTATAACAATATACCACTCTCTGGGTGGCTTAAACAAAGGAACTTTGTTTCCTCACAGTTCCAAAGCCTAAGAAGTCCAAGATAAAATGTCATCTGAGTTGGTTTCTGGGGTCTCTCTCTCTTTGGATTACTGATGGTCAGCTTTCCCTCATGTCCTCACATGACCTTTCTGTGTACACATGCAGTTAGGGAAAGTTCTGGTGTCCCTTCTTTTTCTTGTAAAGGCACCAGTCTTATAAATTACAGCACCACCCTTATGACCTTTTTTTAAGCTTTTTTTTTTTTTTAACCATGTTATAAGCCTTATTTCCAAACACAGGCACATTGGGGGTTTGGCCTCACATAAGAATTGTAGGGGAACACAACTCCATTCATAGTAGAGAGCATGTTGTGGGATAAAGAGAACAACCAATCATGGGGTTTTCTAATTTTATAGTTTCCTATATTGAAGTAAACCAGCATTATCCTTGTGCAACAAGAGATCCAAATGTGATACAGTTCAGTGCAAACCCTGTAATCCTGAATTTAATTTGCCACAATTATTGTTTACTTATGTAGTAAATTCTTTTTGTATCCTACTTGCACATACCCTAGTTCTGTCCAATGAAAAGTCAACAGTGATGAGTGTCTCCAATATCCAGACTATAAAAGTCATACCATACTGAATGAAATCAAGGTCTTCAAGCAAAATGGCTGTTCCTAGGAATGGAGCAGTGAATGTAGATTAACTAAAATAACATATTATATTGCAAACAAGCTATCAAAAATTGCCAGTCATGTCAAAAAAGTCTAAGGCTAACATTAAAACACGCACATGGTCAAAAATGGAAGTTTTTGGCATTGGTAAAAAAAAAAATTGGGCATCAGTAAAGAAAATCATTAAAATTATTTGAAACTCATAAAAAATTAAATTTATGAGTTTTTAAATTTTGGAACCAATTGAGTTGAAAGTAGGTTGGATAGGCAGCTTGAAAATAAGATCCTAAAAGGGAAACTGATTCACTATCTTGACAATTGGAAATAAAGAGGAGGAATGTCTAACTTTTTTACATGAACTGTACCAATGGAAAACCAAATCATTTAGAGGAAGTGCCACTTTATATAAGTATTTTCAGTTTATTTTTTTAAATCATAAAAGGAAGAATAACATCACTGTGAACCCCAATGAATTAACGAATCCAAGCTGCAACTTTTACAAGAATATTTTACAAGAATAAGCAAACCATGCATCAAGTATCTCTTACTAAAAAAACAGATCATTTACACTAACAGAACACCTTGTTAAAGGTGTAGCTCCTGAGTCTGAATAAACCTCTGAATCTGCCCATCTGCAGAAAAGAAATCAATGAACATGGGTCACTGTTTAATCACAAACTGTATAATGAGTATATGACAGCAACACTCAGACCATAGGGGATTCTACAGGTTAAATATGCATGTGTAAGTAGGAATCAGTAGAGTTCAAACTGTACAAAGAAAAGGATGAAGGGAAAGCCTATGCATTACTACAAATTTAAAAGGTATCAACACTTTGGAAAGCTGGGAGTGAGGGACAAGACAATACTATAGTGTCCATGTTAAATAAGCAAAATCAGTTCCTTAGAGAATAGTAGTATATTCTTATCAGTTTTGTGTTTACAGAAATTAATACCATATGGGGCACATAGTAACTCCTGAAAACATGGGGCTTTTGTAGTAGGTGTGTGTGTGTGTGTGTGTGTGTGTGTACTGTAGAGTAGTAGTGTTTGTGAGTGTAAGTAGGGCATTTGATAAATATGATGTCCTATCTATATTATACAGTGTACAAAGAAGTGACTTTTATGACCCATTCCAGAATTATTTTTGGTAGAAAGAAGAAAAACCCTTCAAAGTGTTACATTTACAACAATATGTTGTTGGTTTCTCATGATCTGGCTTCTTTTGATACAATTGTTGCTCTTGCCTTTTGAGAATATGGCTTCTCTCCTTAAATCTGATATTGGACAGTAGTAGCCCCAGAGCATTGCACTGTGTTCCTCTTGGTGGTTTCTCATTGCAACCTTTATGGCCTGCTAAGCAGATGTCTTTGCAGATTTGACAATTTATGAAATCTTTCTCGTCTGTTTATATATGTGTGAGTAATCCATACACCTCCAATACACACATCCATTATTCAAGTGAACAAAGGCAGAAGCCCTTATTTAGCTCTAATAGAAGTGGAATGTTTGGAAACCAATCAATCATGTTCACCCACATCACCAGTGAAATTGTTATAGGTACCCACTATCTTTGGTTGAGGCACATGGGCTCTACTCCATGTTTTCCTTTGTTGACCTTTGTGAGGTGGTTGTGCTGTGTCATAGTTCATTCCAACAATGTCACATTTGTTGTCTAAACATTTTACAATAATAATATCATTATTTTATCACATCTATATCATATGACCTTTTTGTTTCTTCATTGATATTGTTGGTTTCAGAAAAAAACAACATGCTTTTCCTCATGGTGTCTGAAACTTGGAATACAATATTTTGAAAGTGTGCCAACAAATCATAGCCAGTGGAAACATAGTCAAAAGATAAAAGAGTGGGATCATGGATTCTCTGCCACTGAAAGCACTTGTAGTACCATCTGTCTGCAAAGCACAAGATCATCCTGGAAATGATTTCTTGACATTACATTTTTGATGATATGGGCCCCCAAATCTTCACCCATCATTTGACAAGTAGTTCTTTAGGAAGAGAAGCTTATGCATGAAAACACAGAACACAACTTGCCACAAATAACTATAAGCAGTGACATGTTAGAGTTTGTCAGGAAGAAGTGCAATATACCATGTGTTACTATGCAGTAATCATTGTCCTAGTGTCCTAGTTATAGGATAGCTATTTTGGAACACTGATAATTTGATATACAGTGTGTTCCTCAAAAAAAGTGGCACCCTCTTCCAGAAAATACTTTCATAAATTTATTTCTCATGTTACATAAAAGCTACATAGAAACTATTTTGTTCAGTTGGACTTTTGAAATAAAGTTTATGCCATTTTCACAATGAATTTAAAAGTATTTTCAAACACTGTAATCATTCACCTATTATTTTCCTCAAAATACTAGAACTCAAAAAACATGAGATTTATTACAACATTACCATAGTGGTACATTTTTGTTTAATTTTAAGGTTTTTATAGGTGTCCTGTATAGAACAATGGGACACAGTGGGTTAAGAAATGCAGTCACTCAAACCATGGGGAGAAACAAGGTTCCAACTGACTATCTAAAGATGTAGAGCTAGAATACACTGCAGGTGCAAAGCTATGCCATGAGAAGAACCATTATGAAAGAGTATGGAACTTCTGTTCACAGTGAATTATCATTAGAAGAATCCCCAGAGAGCCTCTCAAAGCTGTTATTCCATGAAAGCTCTGTTCCAAGCATTAGGAAAAGGGAATTTGTTGAGATCGTTAAAATGGCTATGAACTGCTTAGAATATAGAAAAAATCACTCTTTGGAAAACTCTTACTTTCACAGAAATTCCTAGTTTTCTTCACTCTAATTGAATTCTTCTAATACATAACTTTCCAAAGTCATTAAAATTTGGGATATATCCTTGAAATATTCAGCTCATTATACAATTCTGTCAACTTCCATTTCATCAAATTATCATTGCTACACTGGTCCGATGAGCGCTGGAAAGTTCTAGAATGACCATATTTAAAGGTGGCACAAATAAATCTCCCAGACTTTATCAAAGCCTCATGAATTAGGGATTTCCAATACTACATAATACCCAACTGCTCTATGTCAAAAAGTAAAAATAAAAAAATTTGAGTCCATCTTATTTTATTAATTCTACAGTCTTGTAAAGTAAGTTGAGGCCTAATCTGACATGATGAAGATTTGGGTCTACTTTTTACATTGTGTACAACCATAGAAATGTAAAATTGTGCTGCAATTGTGTTCAATAAATCAAAATGCATTCTTCTGTTGTGTATACCTAATTAAAGTAAATAAGTTAATTTAAAAAATTAAAATTAAAAAAAAACTCAATTTTTTTCTGTACAATAGAAACTGGTCAACTCACTATCTACTAAATATTGAAATTTTCTAAAAATCCTTATGCATAGATGCAATTTATAATGTTTTCTATAATAATATTAAGTAAAATATGTAATTTTATATGTAGTTTTATATTAATAAATCTATATTTATTTCTAAGTTTCAAGTATTAATATTTATGATTTAAATACTACAAAAAATTTTTTCAATTTTTCAAAATTTTCATTTCATTTTCCATGTTATAGCAAAAATTAAAGTAGAAAAGAAAACAAAAATGAAAAACATAATCATGTAAAAATCATTTTAAAACATTCTTTAGTATAACTATAACTTTTAATCAATAAAGTCTTAGTTTCTGAGCTCACGTTTAATAGAGGTACAATTTTTACTAAAGCTGCTCAATAAAATAATGTCTACCTCAGAATCTTTATACATCCTTCTGATTTCTCAAGGCATCTTCTAAAAGGCAACTTATTTGTTCCCTCATTATAATCCTAAAGTTATTTGCAGGTAAACCTAAAATGAAGCTTTTGAGACACATCCTGTCAGTAATAAGAGTTGGTTTGCAAATAGGAACACATACTATTGTCTAAGTCTAATAAACAGAATATCAATAGGGGATCCTTTATTCTAAAAGGCAAATGGATACAGAGAAATAATAGAAAAGGAAGAAAAAGAAAAAAAAAAAGTGAGATACTGGGAGGTCTTGGCCTTAATAGTGAGCTCATGAATGATCATGGGAGATCCTCTACTTGTATGCACCAACACAAGGATCCTTGAGATAAATATTTTTGTTTCTTTTTTTTCAAATTAAAATGTTAATAGACATTAAAACAGTGTACAAGTATAAAACACTGTTTTTTGTATTTCAAAAGTTGGAGAAAGATATCCAGTCATTAAACACTCTACCAAACATATGCCAGTAGACAACACTTTGTACAATATTTAAAAAGCTGAAAAGAGTCTTCACTATAAAAATAATTTTTTAAAAAATTGTTCAATTTAAAATATCATCTATACTACAAACACATCCATTTTCATGATGTGTTTGTTTTCTCTTAAAAGCCAACCTGTGTCATGCTGCCTGGCACAAAGCTAGAGACTGAATAAATATTACATAATTAAACACATGACTGGATGCCTGGACACATAGATAAATGTCTGGATGGACACTGAGGAAATGAACTTTTAAAACTCAGAAAATTGAAAGAAAAATGACTCATAATTATGAAAAAGGCACAGTATTGAACACCTCTTTAGATCAGTGATCTAAAAATCTAAAATCTTGTTATCAAAAAATTTGGAACAAGTCTCCTAATAAATGTTATTACAATGGTTTTCATATATATATATATATATATATATATATATATATTATACATTATACATTATAAAAATGTTTTAAAGTATAATATAAATCTCGATAAGATAAAAATCAATTAAAACATTGCATTTCCCTCCTTTACATATCATGTTGCACAGTCTGGGGTATATTCACTCCATATCGGAAGCCACAAACTTAGACAATGAATTTGGAAGTTAGGTTTTTCCCTGCCTTTTCAAAATAAGCAACAAGATGAAGTAAGGGTAAGATAAACATGAGGGAAGCCACTATTCTCTTCTAGGTTAATTCACACCATGAATCTGATTAATAAAACAGGAGTCCTTAGTAATTCTGTTTATTATAGACTTTTTTTTGACAGTCTAATAGTTTATGGACCTACTACTGCTCCTCAGAATGATCACTCAAATGCATTAGATAAAATATATAATACTACAAAAAGTAATAATATTGAAATAGTTATTAAAATATTATAATTACAATCTAGTTAAATAATATATGTAGTTCTTGATTAATATATGATATATTAATATCTTGTGCTGATTATAATAATCACTAAAATTTAAAACGAGCAATATTTCAGAATTGTCTATAACAAGTGTAGCAAGATATGATAATATCTAATTGGTACTGCTAACACTGCTGTGGTTTTAGTCCAATGAAGAAAGCTAAATTCTGGTTAGAAGTTAGCAAAGGTAAAAATGTATTATGTTTCCATTCAGTGAATAGATTCTGTAAATTCTATTCATGAACATTTTAGAGGTATTTAACACTCAACTTCAAAACCTCTACGCTGAAATAGTTTAGTGAGTCCCCATTTCTTTAAGAGAAATTGCCTTGAAGCCCACTTTAATCAGTTTATTTTCATAGTGTATGTATTTATAATTGTATGTCTGTAACGTTAAAGAGTGTTATAGTTAAATATTTTAAGAGTGCTTAATTGCTAAAAATAGCAAATGCAATTAAGGATATCAATAATTAATAAATATATGTTATTATATTAGTATTTCTTCTACATATGATGTGAAACATTTTGTGGTATAATCTAATATTCAAAGTAAAGAAAGAAAAAAGTATACTGAGGTGGATATATTTTTAAGGAAATATCAAAGTTATTTTCTTTTTAAAAGTTTCAATTATTTATTCTAATCTCTTGTTCAAATGTAATTTCTCTGTACCCAATTTGGATTTCATTACATATATATATATATATTTTTTTCTTCTATTACATGGAGAGTATCTGGTTCAATTTCTAGGTCCTTGATCCATTTTGAGATAAGTTTTGTGCATGGTGAGAGATATGGTTTAATCTCATTTTGTTACATATGGATTACCAGTTTTTCCAGCACCATGTTAAAGATGCTACTTTTTCTCCAGTGCATGTTTTTGACACCTTTGTCTAATTGTAATTTTGTGGGTTAGTCTCTGTGTCCTCTATTCTGTACCATTGGTCTACCAGTCTGTTTTGGTGTCAATAACATGCTGTTTTTGTTACTATTTCTCTGTAGTGTACTTTAAGGTCTAGTATAGCAATGCTACCTGCCTTTCCTTCCTGCTAAGGATTGCTTTAGCTATTCTGGGTCTCTTAATTTTCCAGGTGAATTTCATGATTGCTTTTTCTATTTCTATGAGGAATGCCATTGAGATTTTGATCTAAATTGAACTAAATCTGTATAGTGCTTTGGGTAGTATGGTCATTTTGATAATATTAATTCTGCCTATCCAAGAGCAAGGTAGATCTTTCCATTTTCTACAGTCTTCTTTGATTTCTCTCTGTAGAGTTCTGTAGTTTTCATTGTATAGATTTTTCACCACCTTCATTAAGTTGATTCCCAAGTATCTTTTTTTTTTTTTTAGGTTATTGTGAGTGGGTAGTTTTACTCATTTCCTTCTCAGAGGATTTGTCACTGATACAGAAATGCCTTTGATTTATGGTTGTTGATTGTATATCCTGCTACTTTGCTGAATTAATTTACTAGTTCTAGAAGTTTTCTGGTGGAGGTTTTGGATCTTCTAGGTATGGAATCATATCATCAGCAAGTAGTGCTAATTGAAGTTCTTCTTTTCCTATACATATCCCTTTGATTTCTTTTCTCTCTAATTTCTCTGGCCAGTGTTTCAAGAACTATATTGAATAGATGTGGTAAAAGAGGGCATCCCTGTCTTGTTCCAGTTTTTAGAGGGAATGCCTTAAATTTTTCTGTTTAGAATGATGTTTGCCAAAGGCTTAGCATAGATAAACTTTACAATGTTGAGATGTGTTCCTGTTATCCCTAGTTTTTCTAGTGTTTTGAACATAAAGGGGTGCTGTATTTTATCAAATGCCTTTTCTGTGTCTATTGAGATGATAATATGATTCTTACTTTTAAGTCTATTGATGTGATGAATTACATTTATTGATTTCCATATGTTGAACCAACCTTGCATCCCAGGGGTGAATCCCACTTGATCATGGTGCATAATATTTTTGATATGTTTTTATATTCAATTTGTCAGAATTTTATTCAGAAATTTTGCATCTATGTTTATTAGAGATATTGGTATGATGTTTTCCTTCTTTGATGTGTCTTTGCCTGGTTTGGGGATCAGGGTGATATTGGTCTCATAGAATGAGTTTTTCTATTTCCTGAAATAAATTGAAGAGTATTGGTATTAGTTCTTCTTTAAAAGTCTTATAGAACTCGACTGTGTATATCCATCTGATCCTGGGCTTTTCTTGGTTGGTAATCTTTTGATAGCTTCTTGTGTTTCCTCACTTGAAATTTGTCTGTTTAAATTGTGTATATCTTCCTTATTCAATCTGGGCAAATCGTATGACTTGAGAAATTTGTCTATGCCTTCAATGTCTTCCATTTTATTGGAGTATGAGATTTTAAAATAATTTCTAATTATCTTCTGTATTTCTGTAGTGTCTGTTTTGATATTACCTTTTTCATCACATATGCGGGTAATTTGAGTTCTGTCTCTCCTTCTCTTCATTAGTGTGGCTAAGGGTCTGTCAATTTTATTTATTTTTTCAAAGAACCAACTTTTTGTTTTTTCAGTTTTTTTAATTGTTTCTTTTGTCTCAATTTCATTGATTTCAGCTCTAATTTTAATTATTTCTTGCCTTTTGCAGTTTTTGCTGCTGGTTTGGTTCCCCGCCCCCCCAGGGCTTTGAGATGCAGTGTGAGGTCATTTATTTGTTGGCTTTTTCTTCTTTTAAGGAATGAACTCCATGCAATGAGTTTTCCTCTTAGTACTGCTTTCATAGTGTCCCAGAGATTTCTATATGTTGTTAAGGTGATCTTTTGCTTCTTGGATTTCTTCATGTAGCTCATTGTCAAAGTGATCTTTCACTGCCTTTATTTGTCTTTTTGAGATCTCAGAACATTTTAGCCATGCATATCCTGAAGTTAGCAAAGGTAAAAATGTATTATGTTTCCATTCAGTGAATAGATTAGATTTTTTGTGCTGTAGCTTCCAATGCTTCTAAGGATGTGTTATTTTGTTTGTGGTACTTATTCCCTTGTCTTTTCATGTTTCTCATGTATCTTCCTTTTTAGCTCTGTGTATTTGCTGTGTCATTTATTTTATCCTAATTTTGTAGTGCTCTTGTAGGGTTTCAACATTTCTCCTTTGTGGGGAAGGATAATTTTAACAGATCCCAATATCAACAATATATCACCTATGAACAAATTGTTGTTATTAAAACATTTACACTTTAGTCTCAATGTCCAGAGATGTTGGATTCAATTATTATTTAAAATATAATCAGTAGTTTTATGAAAAGGTTTACAGTCTCTGGTGGTGGACAATAAACTGGGGGGTCAGGCGCAGGATGATATGTTGAGGGGAGAAGATGCGAGTTAATATATCTTAGGAAATGTGAAGGAGAAATCTAGTGAAGAGGGTTAGTAGCAGGAGAATAAATAGGAGGTAATTTGGGGTAGACAATTATGTGGGAAGACAGTAGAGTACATAAAACAAACACACATATGATTTTAGAAAAATACAGGATGTTAAAATAGTATAATTTGAAGAGCGAAGGAAGAAGAAAGAGAAAAAATGAAATAAATAAAAGAGAGAAGAAAAAGAAAAAACGGGCTCATGCAATTCCTCTATATTATATTATTCAGGTGACTCAGTCCTCAAAGTCCTATTTCATGCAAAGTTCTTGGTTTTACATATGTTGGGGATGTGAGGGCCAGAGGATAGAAGGGTAGAAGAGAAAGAAGAGAAAAAAAAGACTCTTAGAAATATGTTTCTTTCTCTTTTCATCCAATAGGTGGGGCTGTCTCATCCAGTAGCTGTGTCTGCCCTCAGGATGGTGTAGGTACCCAGGGTGTGAAGACTGGACCTGGTATGGAGCCTCTGGAAGCCAGGAGTGCCGCCTACAAGTCCCAACAGGGAAATAGCATCTCCGGGGTCACTTGACCTCTCGTCTGACTTGAGCCCCCATATCATCTCCCTCTCTTGCCTGGAGATTTCCCAGATCCTAGTCTCTCTCTTATGCTTCAGACTTTAGTCCTCTCCCCTCTCTTACTTATCAGGTTCCAACTGTGAGACCAGGTGGGCATTCCCTGTTCGCACTGCACTCCTGTCCAACTGAGAGCTGTTATTGTGTTGTGTGGCCACTGTACCAAGTTAACACCATTTTGGAGAGAGGGGAGGAACTGGAAATAAGGTACCTGTTCAAATGGCAATCCAATCTAATAGCCATGCGCACCACAAAATGGCAAGGAAGGTTTTCCAAGATGGAGTTGGTCTGCTTCCAGCTTTTGGTGTCTGATGAGGTGTGGGAAGCTGGGCGATGGCCTTGTGCTCTGGACAGGTAATAGCCCAGTAACCTGTATGGGAGCTGCGTGCTGTCTGGAGTTCTGCAGAAGTGCTGATAGGTGAAAAGAAAGTGACCACAACACTCGGAGCAACCAAAAGATCTTTATTGCAGCAGTGCAACAAAGAAAAAAGAAAGAAGGAAAGAGAGAGAGAGAGAGAGAGAGAGAGAGGGAGGAGAGAAGAGAAGAGATGAACAGGGAGAGAGCAAGAGCAAGAGAGAGACAGAGAGCACGCACAAGAAAGAAAAAGAGCAAGAGAGAGAGAGCAAGAGAGAGGGGGGCCTGGCAGGAGGGAGATTTTATAGCCCAAATCTAATGGGGCCTCTGGGTCTTCAAGCTGCCTTGTTGGCCCAAGGGGGGTTGAGTGCTCAGCCTTGAGTGGGACTTGACACAAACAGGTGATAAAGGACCAGATAGAGGGGGGTTTGAGTGCGTGGGCTATCTTGCAGCCAACATCTGTTCAGCCTGCCCTGCAGACAACACAGTTCAGCCTGCTCTGCACCCAACAATAGGTGTCTCTGCTAAGCCGCTTGAGAGCCTTATGTGAGCTAGAACTGCGGGCTTTGGTTCAGGAGTCCGGAGTCCTACTCAAGCACAGAGGCTCTGATATCTGTACAGGTGGTCACAGAGCTGGTGATTCTGCGAAAACCCACTGTATAAAGATCTTCTCACACTCTCTGAGATGTTGTATTCCATCTAGGTGAGACCTTGCGGAGAAGTTGCCTGCCTGTTTTCTTGGTTTCATATCACAGAGCAGCCAGAAACCGGACTTCCTCTATTCCACCATCTTCCCGCCTCTACCAGACCTTTAAAGAACTGATACCAATTCTCCTCAAATTATTTGATGAAACACAAAGGGAAGGAACATCTGCAAATCCATTCTATGAAGCCAGGATCACACTGATACCAAAAGCAAACATGGACACATCAAGAAAAGAAAACTTCAGACCAATATATCTGATGAATTTAGATTCAAAAATCCTTAATACACTATTTGCAAACCACTTTAAAAATCACATTAAGAAAATAGCACACCATGATCAAGTGGGTTTCGTCCCAGGGATTCAAGGTTGGTTCAACATAAGTATAAGTCAATAAATGTAATTCACCACATAATAGAGTTTTTAAACTCTATTTTATCTCAATAGATGAAGAAAAAGAAGTTGAAAAAATCCAGTACCGATTCATGTTAAAAACACTGGAGCAACTAGGGGTATAAGGAACTTGCCTCAACATTGTAAAATTTATTTATGACAAACCCCAAGTGAAAATCATACTGAACAGAAAAAAAAAATTGAAAGCATTTCCTCTAAAATTGGGAACAAGAACAGGATGTCCTCTTTCATCACTCCTATTGAACACAATCCTTGAAACTCTTTCTAGTCAGAGCAATCAAGCAAGAGAAGGAAATTAAAAGGAGACAAAAAGGAAAAGAAATGCCAAATTATCTCTGTTTGTTGATGACATATTCCTATATTTTGAAGACCGAAAACCTCTACCAGAAGACTTCTAGAAGTGAAGAGCACATTCAGTGAAATAGCTGTCTGTAAGATCAGCATACACAAATTAATTGCTGCCCAATAAAGAATATACTAGAACGAAATTAAGAAAACTATCTCAGTAAAAATAACTTAAAAAGATAACTTGGTAATAAATCTAAC
This sequence comes from Callospermophilus lateralis, assembly GCF_048772815.1. Lineage (NCBI taxonomy): Eukaryota > Metazoa > Chordata > Mammalia > Rodentia > Sciuridae > Callospermophilus > Callospermophilus lateralis. The sequence goes on from NC_135308.1 coordinate 136,389,567, forward strand.
CAAGAACTTGAAAAACCTCTTCAATGAAAACTATAGAACACTAAAGAAAGAAATTTAAGAAAACCTTAGAATATGGAAAGACCTCCCATGTTCCTAGATAGGCAAAATTAATATTGTCTAACTGGCCACACTACCAAAGCTGCTTTACAGATTCAATGCAAATTTACCTTAAAATATCCATGAAATTATTCACAAAATAAGAAAAATATAATCTTAAAATTTGTCTGGAAAAACAAGAGACCCAGAATATCCAAAGAAATTCTAAGCAAGAGCAATGGCTAAGGACATCACAATACCAGATCTCAATTATATTACAGAGCTGTAGTAACAAAAACAGCATAGCATTAGTGTCAACACACACACATGCAGACCAATGGAGTAGAATTAAAGACATAGAGACAAAACTGCATAGTCATGTGATAATTAACATATTTGCCAAAAACACATGTTAGTGAAAAAAACAATCTTTTTACCAATGATGCTGGGAAATTGAATGTCCATTTGTAGACAAATGAAACTGAAGCCCTATTTCTCACTCTGCATGAAAATCAACCCAAAGTGGATCAAAGACCTAAGAATTAAACAAGTGATTTTTCAACTGCTAGAAGAAAGCAAAGGCTCACTTCTCCAAAACATTGGCACAGGCACTGAATTCCTTAAAATGACTCCTGAAGTATAAGAATTAAACCTGGGAATTAATAGGTGGGACAGTATCAAATGAAAGTTTTCTGCATATAACAAAGAAAATGATTAAGAGCATGGTGGGAGTCTATAGGATGGGAGGAAATCTTCAATAATTGCTTCTCCAACAAGGGAGCAATATACTACATATATGAAGAACTCAAAAAACTTAAAACCAAAAAAACCAAATAACCCAATTAATAACTAGGCAAAAGAAATGAATAGACACTTTTCAAAAAAATATAAATGGACAAGCATAGATAAAAAATTAACATCTCGGATAATCTGGGAAATGCAAATCAAACTTACATTTAGATTTCATCTCACTTCAGTCAGAATGGCAATCATCAAGAACATAAATAATGCATGCTGGCAAGGATAGGGGCAGGAAGTACATTCAAAAATTGTTGGTAGGACTGCAAATTAGAGCAACCACTGTGGAAAATTGTATAGAGAATACCCAAAATACATATGACAGTTATCCCACTCCTTGGTATTTACACACACACACAAATAAAATTAGCAAACTACAGTGATATAACCACATCAATTATTATAGCAGTGCAATTCTCAACAGCCAAGTAATGGAACCAGCTCATGTGCCTGTCAACAGATGGATAAAGAAAATGTGGTATGTACACAAGTGGAGTTTTATTCAGCCAGTGAATCTCCACATCATGTACAAACACAAGAATGGAATCCTAATTAGAATAAGACATACTTCATGTATATACTATATATCAAAATATACTTTTTTTCTTTCATATATATTCAAAAAGAACAAATCAAAAAAGTCTGGCATAGGAGAATTGACATAGAGTTTTTTAAAAACCAACTATATTTATATACACAAGAAAATTCCATTGATCCTAAAAAAAAAAAATTGTACAAATTCGATATTGGTTGAAGGAACAACTGAATTAGGTCCTAAACTCATTTCAAATTGACTTCTTAGACATGTTATTAGGCATTCCCAGGTGAAACACAAAATATTAAAAGCAACGACAAAAAATAATGGACCATAATATTATGAATTTAAAAACTTAAGCGAGAATATGTAAAGACATGGAATGGAAGATTAAGTTCAAATACTTATTCAATTTGAGAATGATAAAAAGTAAAAGTAATTTTTATTGAAGACTTTTTAAAACATATCAAAATAGAAATTATAATATTATAAATATAAATCTTTCCAAGACTTAGTTATTAATACTTAATATTTCACTGCATTTACTACATGTTTAATGTGGTCTTCAGGTTTGATTCATGACATACTGTTTCCATCACTCTGCAAAATCTCTCAATTTTATTTCATTTTTTCATTTCCTGCTTCCATCACCAACAACAGGCTCCCCACAGATAGTAATATAATATATGCGCAATGTGCCAAAAACATATATTTGATATACATTTTGCTACAAATATGATTTCTTAATTTTAACATGGAAGTACATTTTAAGAGCTATCCTATTTGCAGTGTAAAAATCAATAACATTATTTATTATTGTTATATTGTATTTATATCTTTGTGTATCTCACAGTTAATTTATGCATTATTTCACTTGGTCTTATTGTGTTCCAACTGCTATAACAAAATACCAGAGACTGGGTGGGTTTATTTATATGTTTTGGAGCCTGGAAAGTCCAAGATCATTGAGTCATCTTACTTGGTTCGTAGTGATAGCTCTTTGCTTCCAGTATGCTCACTTGGTAAGGAGAGAGAAGGAGAAAGCTCTTTGGTTGTTTTATTTGTTTGGTTGGTTTAGTTGAAACACAGTGAATGCACATATTTATGGAGTACAGTGCAATAATTTGATAAACGTTTGCAATATGTAATGGTTGAATAAAACTAATTAGCATTTAATTTAAATTAGCATTTAATTTAAATTAGCATTTAAACAGTATTATTTCTTTCTGTTTGGGAACCTTCAAACTCCTCTCTTCTAGTCCCCCAACATTCTATGTAACATAATCTCTCCCATCTAGCTGTATGTTGACACTGTTATCACAAGTCCTTCATTACCCATGACATCTACACTGCTCTCCTCCATTTGATCACTCTTTTAATCTCTTCTCCAGTCAGATCTGTTCTTCCCTTATAAGGGCACTAATTGCTCTATGAAGACACCACCCTCATGACCTCATTTAATCTTATCCCCTCAAATGGCTCCCTTACAAGTATCATTACATTGGAAGTTGGGGCTTCAACACATGAATTTTGGGAGGACAAAAATATATAGTCCATATCAGTTAAGTTGTTCTGCCATGATATCATGAAACAAGCAACTTGAAATTCTTGATAGCTTATACAGGTTCACATATTTTCTATTAATCTGCCAAAAAAAAAAAATTATGTCTCTGCAGAGCTCAGCCCAAATCAATGCTACAGTAAAGTACATTCTTCTCTCAGGGAAGCCATGTTAAGAATGGGGAGACAGAGAAAGAACCACTGATGCTAATACCTCATGACCAGGCAATGGATACTCTAAAACATGATTCCTAGTGCACATGCTGAAATTATTATCAGATATTGACCAGGCATAGATTTTCTGATTTAATCCAACCCTCAAAACGTTCTTTGTTTTTTTAATTTGCTTTTTGAACTTCCTCTAATGACTAACATCAGGTAGACCAGACTGTTTTAGAAGAGTGGTGCTATAATGCTTCCACCAGCAAGGTCTAAGGATTCTCATTATCCCAAGATCACACCAGCATTTGGTGTCATTTTCTACTTTATTTATTTTCCAAGTCAGATGGAAATGAATATTTCTAAATTTGTATATTTTTCCCTTTGTATGTTAATTTATGTGACTTTAAATGAAGTTGGGCACCTCTTTTAGAGTTTTTAATTCAGATTTCTTGTTCTGTAACTTGCCTCTCCATAGGAGTCTACTTTGTCCTTGTGGATTTCCAGGCATGTTTTTAGAAATCTAGATGCCAATTCAAAAGTAACATTGATTTCTTTAGTGAGCCACCTTATGATAATATTTCCATGGCTTTCCAGATCAATCAGATATCCTTGGTTAGTTCTGAAATTGTAGCTCAGTGACAGACAGTCTGGATAACATTCCCAGCACAAAAAAAAAAAAAAGGAAGAAAAGAAGCAGAAAGAAGAAGAAGAAATTCTTATGTATAAAATTATTTATTTATATATTTTATAAAAGCACATCATGGTCTTGGGGAATTATATAAAATTTTCCATCTATAAAGTGATAGCAGTATTTTAGATTTTCTATATCCTTGTAGACTGAAGATGAGGTTTTAAAAGTCTAGCTTTTCCTTCTTATAAGAAATATCAGTCAGAACACTTGGGTTGCCTTTCCACAAGTTTTCAAAGTTCCCATAAAAGTCTACCCTCTCCTTTTCTCCTCTTTTCTTGCAGTGTAGTTCTGTGCTGGGTCTAAAGGGCAAAAAAAAAAAAAAAAAAAAAAAAAAAAGTCTCTAAATTTCATCCTTCTAGCCCAATAGTCTTCTAAATGAGCAGCCTGGTTTCTTAGCCTATAGGCTGCCTCTTCTTGGAATCACTAAATGACTTCACAGCAGAAACCCAGGACTCAACACTGAATTGGGGTCTTGTTTACTCAGGAATTATTTACTAGGCTAGTAATTTCCTCAGACCCTCAACAAGTTCTTTGGCTCGTTCATTTGCTTTTATGTTTTTTCAGCTTTCCTAATCGTACTCTGATGTTTTCTGATATTCTACATTTATGCTACAATAAATAAATTTTTCAGTATTTATGTGTGAGTTTGAAATAATTAATGTATCACTCAGAATAATTAAGCTTTTTACTTATTTTTTTTTAAAAAAAGGATAATTCGCAAAATGAACAATAACCCACTTGGAGGATTTTTTAGTATATGTATCGGGTAGTGCAGTCATCATCATAGTCTACTTTTACAATATTTTTATCAATGCCCCAAAGAAACCACCATTACTCACCACCAAAATCTCCTGTTCCAAAACAAACACTAAATTGAGTTTCTACAGACTTGGCTAATATGGATATTTCATAGGAATGGAATTGTACAATTATGTAGACATTAGTGACTGGCTTCTATATGACTGCCTCCTATGTCCATCCATATTGTACCTTGTATCCATAATATTCATGTTTATTCTTACTAAAATCAAGGGTGGAATGCTCTCTCTCATACATGTAAACTAGAGCAATATAAGGAAGAGAAGGTGGTGTTTAGGGATTGGATATCAGAAATAAAACAGGAAAGAGCAGAAGGTGGAGAATGAGAGGGCAGGGAAGATCAGTACAGTACAAGGTGGAGAATGAAAATAGGGAGAAGGATGGGAAAAGTGAGGAAATACAGAATGAACTTAACAAAATAATGACATATGCATATTAAATGTACAAAAGGCAATTTTCCCTTTGTGTATATGTAGAAAGTATCAATGAAAAATAAGTAGGCCTTACACCTCTTTGGTTAGATTGATTTCCAAGTTTTATTTTTTGTTTGTTTGTTTGTTTTGAGACTATTGTGAATGGTCCTCCTAATTTCTCTTTCAGCTGATTCATCATTGGTGTTTAAGAATGCAATTTATTTATGGAACACAATTTTATATATACCACTACTGTGCTGAATCTATTTATGAGTACTATTAAGTAATGTTCACCATCTCTAGCAATTAGAGAAAATGCAAATTAAAAATACACTAAGATATCATCTCACTTCAGTCAGAATGGCAATTATTAAGAATACAATTAACAATAAATTAACAATAAAAAATGAGGATGTGGGGAAAAGGGTGTAATAATACATTGTTAGTATAACACAAATTGGTACAATCACTGTGGAAATCAGTATGGAGATACCTCAAAATACTAGAAATGGAAACACCATTTGTCCTGATCATACCACTCTTAGGTATATATTCAAAAAGGTTAAAAAATCAGACACATAAATGTTTATGACAGCTCAATTCACAATAGCTAAGCTATGAACCAACCTAGGGGCCTTTCAACAAATAAAGGGATAAAGAAAATGTGGTGTATACATACAAAGGAATATTATTCAGCCATAAAAAAGAATGACACTATGGCATTTGCTGTTAAATAAGTGAAATAAGCCAATCTCAAAAACCAAAAGTTTTTGTGTTCTTTCTGATATGTGGATGCTAACACACAACAAGTGGTGGAGGGAGAGGAGAAGAGCAGAGTTCACAAATTAGACAAAGGGAATGAAGAGAAGGGGGGCTGGAAATAGAAAAGACAGTAGAAATAATTGAACATAGCTTTCCTATCCTTATATATGAATACATAACCAATGTGATTCTACATCATATACAATCATAAAACTAGGATTCTTATTGGAACAATTGATACTTATTTTATGTATGTATAATATGTCAAAACACACTCTACTGTCTTGTATATCTAGAAAGACCAAATACATTTTAAAAAAGAATAGAAAATTTACCTTAAATAAATAAATAGAGAGACAAATGAAAATTGGTAGAGCAAAGAAAGACTAGGTAGAGGGAGAAAGGAAGGGAAAGGGGGGTTGGGAATTGAAATAAAATTTCTTACACTATATGATTTTTTGTCAAAATGAATCCAATAACTAATATAACTATAATGCTATAATTTAAATGTTAAATAAGACACATATAGGTTTGTTTCCAGATTTTTAATTAATTTCCTTTGATTTATACACCTAAAATTTTGCTAGTCCCAAACTATCTTGATTTAATTTGATTTTGTACATTAGTTTTTTTTTATCATTTAACTTACTAAACTTGTTAATAGTTCAAAAGTGTATCTGTATAATTGTCTAACCTTCAATAAGTACCTCAGGATTGTGTACATACATGTAAACTGCAAACAGAGTTTTACTCTTCTATCGTTCTTCCTAGATACCGTGTGTGTGTGTGTGTGTCCTGTATTTTATACTAAACAAAGGTGCCAAAACCATACATTGAAAAAAGATAGCCTATTCAACAATGGTGCTGGAACAACTGGAAATCCATATGCAGCAAAATGAAAATAAACCCTATTTCTCATCATGCACAAAACTCAAGTGGATCAAGGATCTAGGAATTAGACCAGACACCATGAGCCTAACAGAGAAAAAAGTAGGCCCAAATCTTCATCACTTCCTTAACAAGACTTCTAAAGTGCAAAAAATAAAAACAAGAATTAATAAATGGGATGGACTCAAACTAAAAAGCTTCTTCTCAGCAAAAGAAATAAGCAATGAGGTGAAGACAGAACCTACATTTTGGGAGCAAATTTTTGCCACACACACATCAGATAGAGCACTAATCTCTAGGATATATAAAAAACTCAAAAAACTTAACATCAAAAACACAAGCAACCCAATCAATAAATGGGCTAAGGATATGAACAGACACTTCTCAGAAGAAGATATACATTTAGTCAACAAATATATGAAAAAAATCTTCAATGTCTCTAGTAATTAGAGAAATGCAAATCAAAATGAAGATTTCATCTCACAACAGTCAGAATGGCAGTTATCAAGAATACAGACAACAGTAAATGTTGCTGAGGATGTTGGGGGAAAGGCACACTCATACATTGCCGGTGGGACTGCAAATTGGTGCAACCACTCTGGAAAGCAGAATGAAGATTCCTTAGAAAACTTGGAATGGAACCACCATCCCACTCCTCTGTCTGTACCCAAAGGACTTACATTAATGTTTATAGCAGCATAATTCACAATAGCTAAACTGTAGAACCAAACTAGATGTCCTTCAACAGATGAATTGATAAAGAAACTGTGGTATATATACACAATGGAATATTACTCAGCATTAAAATAGAATAAAATTATTGCATTTGCAGGTAAATGGATGCACTTGGAGAATATCATTCTAAATGAAGTAAGCCAATCCTGAAAAACCAAAGGCCAATGTTCTCTGTGATAAGTGGATGCTGATCCATAATGGGAGGGGGATCATGGGAAAAATGGAGGAACTTTGGTTGGGCAAAAGGGAGGAAAGATGGTGGAATGAGATGGACATCATTACCCTAGGTACATGTATGATTGCACATATGGTGCAATGCTACATCATGTACAACCAGAGAAATGAAAAGTTGTGCTGCAATTGTGTACAATGAATCAAAATGCATTCTGCTGGTATATATACCTAATTAAACTAAATTAATTAATTACTTTAAAAAAAGAATTTCCAAAAATTCCAATAAAACGTTGAGGGTAAGTTGTAAAAGCAAACATCCTTGTCTTGTTCATCACCTTAGGGGAAAAGATTTCAGTCTTTCAGAATTAAGAATAAAATTCTTCAAAAACTTGGAATAGAACCACCATTTGATCCAGATATCCCACTCCTCAGTCTGTACCCAAAGTACTTACATCAATGTTTATAGCAGTATAATTCACAATAGCTAAATTGTGGAACCAACCTAGATGCCTACCTAGATGGTGGGAATTTTTTCTATATTCTGTTTATTAGATTGAAGAGTTTCCTTCTATTCTCAAGGTGCTAAGATATTCCCAGTTTTACAATGAAACAATGTTGGATTTTATATGTTTCTCTGATTCTATTATTATTATCATGGGGGTTTCATCTTTTATTCTATTGATTATGGAGTTTACTTTAATTCACTTTCAGATGTTAAAAACTCATGTTTCTGAGATAAATGCCACTTGGTTATGTTATATAACTTTTTTGTATGTGACTGGCTGTCTGCTAGTTTTTTCGTGTGGTTGCGGGGCTCCATCTATTTTCAAATGTGTTTCAGCATGAAATAATATTGACTTCTTTCAATGATTTGGGAAGTGTTTCCTCATCTTTCATTTTTGGAAGGGTTTGTAAAGAATTATCATGAATTTATTTTTTAAACATTTGCTAGAATTTACCAGAGAAGTATTCTGACATTGTATGTTTCTTTTTGAGGTTTTTAAAATACAAATTAATAAGGATCTATTCTGGACTGGGATTGTGCTAAGTAGCAAAGCGCTTGCCTAGCACATGTGAAGCACTGGGTTCGATCCTCAGCACCACATAAAAATAAATAAAAATCTTGTGTCCATGTATAATGAAAAAAATATTTTTTAAAAATGAGAATCTATTCAGATTTTCTTCTTTTCTTTTTTGTCAGCATCAGAAGTTTGTATCTTTATAGGATGTGTCCATTTTAGTTAGTTATCTGATTTTTGCTATAGTAGACATTATTTCCTTTTGAGTTTTGTAAAAGTGGTAGTAATGTCTTATTCATTTCTTATTTTAGTTATTTGTGTCTTCTTATTCTTTTTTTTTTTTTGGTCAGTACCAAAGAAACATTTATCTTCTTTTTCTTTTGCTTTGAGTTTTGCTTACTATTTCTGATTTTTAAAGGAGAAAAATTGTATCATTTGTTTGAGATCTTCCTTTATTTTAAAATGTAGAATGTACAACTATATATGTTCCTCTAAGCACTGTTTGAGCTGTATTCTGCGTATGTTGGTATGCTGTGCTTTTGTCCTATTTCATCTTAAGGAATTTTGAACTTTTTCTTGTCATTTCTCCTTTTACTCTTTGCAATGTGTTGTTTTAGTGTTATATATTTTAGAATTTCTCAAACATCTACTCGTCACTAATTTAAAATATTATTTCACTGATGCCAGAGAACACATTTTAAGACTTAAATCCTTCAAAATTTTTAAAGCTTTGATCATACGCAATTACAAGTTTCATCCTACAAATTATTCCCTATGTACTTGTGAATGATGTATATTCTGCTAATGCAGTGTGGACTATTCTTTATATGATTGTTTGGTCTCAGTGCTTTGTAGTATTTTCCATGTCTTCAATTCCTTATTGATCTTCTGTGCAGTTATTTCCTCCATTACTGAAAGTGAAATCTCCGATTATCGTTGTTTGTTTCTTCCTAAAATTTACTCAGGGATTTCTTTATGCATTTTTAAATTATGTTATTGAGTACAAAAACATGAAAATTATATAGTCCCATTAATTGAACATTTAAATATTATAAAATTTCTCTCCTTAGCCTCACCAGTTGCTGAGATTACAGGAGTGCATCACTGTTCCTGGCAAATATGTATTTTTTAAAATAAAATAATTTGTGTTTATTCATTCATATATTTTTTCTTTTTTGTATTCCCTCTCCCTTTGTATACTTGTTATGTGTACATTGGTATGCACAAGGGTACCCCACATTTCTCCAGGGCTCTTTAAAATTTTCTTCATCATGTTTTCTTCCCATACTTCACATTGAATGATTTATATCTAGTTTTTCTGTAAGTTCATTCTTTTTTTTTCCTGCCAAAATGGAGTCCTTCTGGTAAGAAATTCATTTAGTTATTAAACTTTCTTTTTTAATTTTTAAATATTTCTTATTTGTTGGAATTAGTTACACATGACTGTAGAATGCATTTTGATACATCATAGTTAAATGGAGTATAACTTCTCAATTATCTGGTTGGACATGATATAGAGTTACACCAGTCATGTAATAATATATGCACATAAGATAATAATGTCTGATTCATTCTATCTTTATGACCCTCATATTCTCTCCTTTCCCTTCAGGCCTCAGTTCTAGCATTTTCATATGGTTCTTTCCAAAATAATGGCTCTTTATAGATATTGATTTTTAAATAAATTTTGCCATCACACTTTTATTCACCTACTATAGTCCTTTGTCCATACTTAAAATCGCTATTTTGAATTTTTGCTAATTCAACTCCTGTGTACCCTCAATGACTATTTCTGTTGCCATATTCTACTATTGTATAGTTTTATTACTTTCTTATTTCTTTGAGTGTCTCACAATTTGTTGTTGTTGTTGTTGTTGAAAATTGGGCACTTTAGGCATTGCACTGTAGTAACCCTTGCTATTCCTCTCTAGGGCTCTTGTTTGTTGGGTTGCTTGATGTTTACTTAGTGTCTTAAATGTAGTAATTCATTAAACTATATTTCCACCACATTGGGCAAACTTCATTGTCATTGTTCTGTAACAAGCTGTACATAGTTAGTTATACCCTATGATGACTATGCTTCTCTTTGACTCTCTTTTCCCTGAATTACTTGCTAAGTTTTTGGCTGGTGGCTTTTATTAGTACATGCCAACATTTTAGCTTTCAATAATTGTTAACTGATTCCCATATTGTTCTCAACAGTGCACTGTTCTATAAATTTTTCTAATATTCAATTCAATTTAAACCAAATTTCTTTGCAGGTGTAGTCTATAAAGTCACTTTGAGGTTTGCTCCAGTCTCATAGGATTTGCCATATCTGTTCCCCACCCCACCCCCCGTTCTCCCTGTGGAACATCTGATTTGTCTACAATTTTGCTTGTTGCTATGATAAATTTATATATTTTATTTTATAATTGTTTCTTTGGGGAAATGGTCAGTAAACCGCCTCACAATGTTATTCTGGAAGTGCTTCTCACTGAGCTTCTTCTATTTATGGCATTTCTGAGTTGTTGAATCTGCTCTTTACTCTTTGCCTATTATAAATGTACTTGGAGACCAATATTAGAGCTTTCATATTAAATTACAAAGAAAGAAGATATAGTGCCTATGTGATTCATCTTACCTCTCTTATTTGATTGGGCAGGGGGAGGCAGAAGGTCTCAGAAACTCACATATAATAGGCTTCCCCTTGCATTCAGTTATTCAGAAGGTCAAATGTTTATTTGATCATTATTGCAAGAGAATCATAGAAGATGTTATCTGATTTTACTTTCTTCTGCTAGAGTAGATCTTTTTGGCAAGGAAGAAGGTGTTTGGAAATGGCTATTGGGTTAAGAGCTACAATATATCTCATAATGTATCCTGTGTATTATCTTATTTTTCCAAAGTGTCCATATCTTTATGATTCTTTTGGTTCTAAGAGATTTCTTTACTATTAGTTTTTGATTTACGAATTTTCTTTTCATCTGGGTATAATCTACTATGTAACTCAACAATAAATTACTTCACTGTTGATGTGCAACTCATAATGTCTATCATGAATTTACTTTTATTTCTATTTTTTAAGCATTAAACAATAAAGTTGGAAGTATATTTTAAAATATTAGAGGAGGTAGTTTTACCATTTTAGTTATATTGCTTTTCATATTTTCAGAATATACAAGGCTTTCACTCATTATACCCAATCATTGCTATTTTTTCCTTTTTATTGATTCTGTGTGTATATGTGTGTATATATGTATGTATGTGTATATATATATATATATATGTGTGTGTGTGTGTGTGTGTGTGTGCGTGTGTGTGTGTGTACACACGCACACACCTACACAATATTTATTAGGATTTATTTTGACATAATTTTAAAGGCATGGAATATAATTTTCTCCAATTCAGTCCCCAGTACTTCTTTTTTTCCCTCCCCTCCTCCCTTCCTCCTGTTTCCTTAACTCTTCTGATCTTTCTGCTCTTTACTTTTAGTGCTTTTTATTTTTATTTTTTAGTGTGTTATAGAATGATGGGGAGATTCACAGTGGTGTATTCTTATACAGACATAGGAAAGTTAGGTCAGATTCATTCCATTGTTCTTCCCTTATCCTGTCCCTTCTCTCTCAATAATAATCCTCTCCTTAGCATCTATGTTTCATACTTTTCTTATATTATAACACCTATTTCTATCTTTATATATTTGAAAACATTTACCATACTTATTTTAATGTCTGTTTTACCTGACTGTACCATTACCTATTTTCCTGGATGTGAAATAAATTATATACATCTTACATATAAAAGTCATCATCATCTGTCTTTTATTGCTGAACTTCCTTATGTGTCCTGCAATTTGTTCATGTAAATTTGTATCCTACAGCGTTTTTTTCTCTATTACTTTTTCTCCACCTGTTCCTTACTGTGGGCATTTTCTAATGGAGTAATATCACCACAGCCTCTGTACTGTCTTCCAAAGTGTTCTAGCCTTGAACAAGATTGTATGCCTTGATACAGGATAATTATTCACAGTAAAATTAGTACAAGTATTTGCTCTTTAAATATTTGTTTTAATTTATGGGAAGAATCATGGGGTAGGGGAAAACTGTGCTTTATAGTTAGAAAAACTTGGCTATAAAGTACATTAGCTATGTAATTTAGGACAAGTCATATAACCTCCTTTAATCTTTGCTTCCTTACATGTAAAATAAGGGTAATATTTCTGACCTTGCCCAAACTGTAGAATGGTTTTGAGATAGTATGTACAAAAAATGCCAGCAAATTATCAGCACATCATAAGTGATAATACATAATAATTCAGACACTGAATTATATTAGCCTATATATGATGATTACTGCCATATATTACTATCTTTGATTATAATATGATTATCTTTATTTATTATCTATATTATTGTCTATATGATTATTATTATATTATTATCTTTTATGAAGAAATTTTATCCTAAATTAAACATACTATCAATGCTGTATGTTTACTAATTTGTTTATCCAGTAGTGGTTGAACTGAATATATATCTATATACACATAAGTATCAAAAAGAAAAAAATAATTTGCCTACAGTCTGACCCTATTTGCATAAGAGAACAGAATTCCAGAAAATTTCTCTTTATATTAGAAAACTGGTCTTAGTCATGGCACAGATAGGCATATGAAATGATTGCAACACTCTATGTGTGCATTGTGTGTATTTATGCATACATACAGACAGGATGAGATATTGCAGAGTAAAGGAACATTTATGTGCTGGAACATCTAAACACCAGATTCTCAGAATTTCTCAGTCTCTCTAGGACTCAGTTTTGTCATCTGTAAAATGGAATGGAGACTGTAATTATCTCATACAATTGTTCAATGGATAAAAGATAAGAAAGCTGTTAAAGCAATAAGCACAATATTATTTTGTAAACTTTCAAGAATTTAAGTAGTTTAATGATCATAAATATGTTCATAATTCTCTCATTGAGAAGAACAATAAACTCTTCATGATAATCCTAGAAATACTGGCACATTTACTACTATTTACATTTGGACACATTTTACTATTAGTACAGAAAGTGTCATATAGGCCTTGGAATTGAAAGTTAGCATTTAGATATTTCAAATTTTATTTAAGAAAATCATTTTACTACACTGAACCTCAATATCCCCACACATAAATATGTAATATTGACCTAACATGCTGTTAAGTGGATTAAAGAGACAACACAGAGTTCTGGGAGGAATGTCTGATACATAATATAAAATAAACAGGAGTTTTTATTAACATAGCATTACTTAAGTACAAGGCTGCATTACTTTTATGCAATATAAAGTTAGTAACTCGATAAAGTCAATTTATGTTACTACTCCCTACTCTGTGATCATTAGCATGTTGGTGATTTTGATTGTGTGAGGAACATGACAATCTCATCCTGCATGGTGTTTACTACAACATAGAAATTGTGGCATATACAAGGTTACAATGAGCTCTCTAGTGTTTCCTTTTTATACAGTTCAAGTAACTTTCAGTTTAGCATTTGTTCTCAAATTTTCTCAACTTCTGGAATTTACTAGAAAACAAGAGGAATCTGGGGCTAATGAATTAAGAAAACTTTCATGGGAGAAACCTTTACAGTGAGAAAAAATCCTATTGCAATTTTAAAGTTTCTCTTCCCTGCACCTACCCCTCTAACTGGAAAAAAAGTTCACTGCTATTGGATTTCAGCAATAGAAATTCTCTGCTCATATCACAGGCTCATGGTGCCTCATGGGCATTAGAGTATGAACATCAATAAAGAAATTGTTCTTAACCTCCAACTTATAACTTTAGGAAACAAAACAAAACTATGATGGAAGTGAAAAAACAAAAATGACTGCATAGAAAAGTGGCATGCTGTCATTTGAATACAGTTTGTGTCCACAAGGCTCATGTGCAGGAATCATGGACCCAGGGTGGCAGTGTCAAGGTGATGCTTTTAGATGTCCAGAACTGTGAACTTAATAAACCTCTTTTCTTCATAAAGTACCAGCTTTGATATTGTATTATAGCAACACAAAATGGACTAACAAATGGTATGATATAGAAATCTCTTAAATTGAATTATTTTTTTTTTAATTGGCCGAGAATGATGAAACTTAAAAAATATATTTTTCTTCTTTTCAGTGAAACTCATCAATGCTGATCAATATGTAATATGTGTTTAAAGCTATGTCACTAACACATGAAATATTTAATTGATATTTTCCTTTTCAGAGGAAGAAAATCCATTAAGCTATCTCTTACTGGATAAGGAGCAATAGAGCATAGAGCTCTGTATAAGTAACATTTTGACAAAGAACTAATACAATAATTCATATTCAAAATACTGAAATTTGGCCGGGCATGGTGGCACATACCTATAATTCCAGCAGCTCAGGAGGCTGAGACAGGAGAATCACGAATTCAAAGCCAGACTTAACAATTGCGAGGCACTGAACAACTTAGTGAGACCCTCTTTCTCTAATAAAATACAAAATAGGCCTGGGGATGTGCCTCAGTGGTCGAGTACCCCTAAATTCAATCCCCCGCATCAAAAAAAAAAAAACAAAAACAAAAACAAAACTGAAATTTGTATTAAAATTAACTACTATTAGATTAGCAATTTATATAACCTGCAATCATCCTTTCTCCCCATTAAGACATGCACCAGACATCAGCAGAGAGATACAAGATGTATTGGTTTTACAGTTATAGTCTAAGATGTCAAAAGCCTTTCATAGAATTTTCTCATATTCAAGAAACCCCATTTTATTTAATTTGTAAAACTGTAAGCCCCCTCTCCAAATTGGCTTCTTTTACTTTATTTTAAAATGCAATAAAGATATCTGTATGGTGATCAAATTATATCTGCTGTGGTTTAAATAGGGTTTATTTCCTTTGAAAACTCATGCTGTAATTTAATCCCCATTGTAAAGTATTAAAAGGGTGAAAATTTAATCTATTAAGTATTTATAAGTGGGGCTTTTGAAGATGATTAGAACTAGATAAAGTCATCATGATTGACTCCTAGTAGCTTTAAAAAAGGGGGAATGAGACCAGAACAAATACACAGTTTCTCTGTCTCACACGTGATGTCCTATGCCACGTTGGGACATTTCCTGAAAAGGCTACCACCAAACGCAAACCCCTGAACTTGGGCCAGAACTATGAACCAAAATGAAAATTTTAGCATAATACCCAGTATGTAATATTGTATTATTAGCAGTAGAAAATGAACTAAGACAGTATATAATCCATGTAACAAGTATTTGGTTCAATTATTATCAAATACCATGCAAGAATATGCTACGAGGAATAAAAACAAAATAAACAAAAAAAAATTGTGTTCACCTTATTAACTTGGTCAAGTTTTTTAACTTCTCTGTATCCACAAGGTGATGATACAGCCTATAGTAAGGGAATGAAGTAAAATAATCAGTATCATCAAATGAACAAATGCAAGTAGAGACATTCTTTAAATTTTAAGTGAACAAAGCAAAATAGAAGTTTTTAGGTAAGGAAGAGCAATTGTATTCATTGATCCCATTTAGCCAAGATCTCTTATGTGCAATCAGTATGGCCCTATTTTAGATTTCTTAGAGGGTAAAAATTTACACAAACAAATAGAATATTCACAGTTCTGTTCTTTTCTTTCTCAATTCCTGATTGGTCAGTAGGGCATTTCAAGACAGAGACTGGAATATGAAACAATTGTGTCTGTCACAAAGAATCAATGAGGCAGAAGTTAGGCTTAAAATAGGATCAGGGTAGGAGTCCCTGCTGCATACTCTTCCAACTTCCACTAATATACACATAAAAAGCAGAACATTTTGAAAGTTTTCAATGCAGGAAACTATGATTGACAGTCAGCCAATTGCCAGGATGTGGAGAAAATTTCCTGTAGCTAATAGCCTGAGAGAACTAGATTGAAAAATATCAGCTAGCCTGCTGTGGTAGGCTACACTTGTCTGATTTCCTGAAAGTGGATAAAGAGACATTTATTGTTTTCTCCATTGTCTGTCACTTTCATTAAAAACAAAAACAATCTAAACAAACTGAAGACTGGGGCATGCCAAACTTTGGGATGCTCTTTCCTTTCATCATGAAAGCTATTTTTCAGAAATACAAAAGGCTAAATCTCAATTCCTCTTTCTTCATCCAAAGGGAAAAAAAAAAGCAACTTTCAGAAAGCTTAACAGATTTGGAGCATGTGTGACTAAAGATGAACCATTTCATTCTTGAGACAAGCTCCTAGAAATTCCCACAAAATTACCTCTGTCTAGCAAGGTGATCTGTGGGAACCCTGGAAATCCAAACTCCTTTCCTCCATTTGCAGAGATTACACACTCAGTCTATTGGAAGAGGATACTGAAATAGTTTTGCTGCTGCTGTTGTTTGTTTGTTTTTAATCATTTCCAAATGTTAAAGTAATGGTGCTACATGGGAGTCACTGACTTAAGGCTCCTGATAGATGTGTTTGGGTATTTTCCCTTTGTTGTTGTTGACTCTGAAGTTATCATATTGCTTGCTGTGTGCTTTTCATCTGTCACAGGCAGTTCTTTTTTTATGAGAAAAATTAGATCCAGTGTAGCAATTCCCCTGGATTCTTTGTTCACTTTGTCACCCATGAGATTTTCAGCAGGGTAAATGAGGAATTTATCAACACTGTTTCAAGCAAGATGAGATTTCTCATTTTCTGGATAGTTGAAAGATCACAACCATACTGTCATTTAACAGCATAGCTTTGTGATTTTTCTTTTTATAGGTAGATTTACATCCTCTATTTAGCTTTAGCCTGCCTTCTGTCTTCAAGTTGGTTCTTTTCTATACAATGGTATTTCCTGCTGAAATACTTTGATACCCTCCTTTGTTCCATGAAAATATATTTTTCATGGGATTTCCCCTACTTTTTTCCTCTTATTTTGTTCTAGCTTCTTTATATGAGAGAACACTTGGCCTTTAACTTTCTCAGTCTGCCTTATTTCACTTAAAAAAATACATATATATGGATATACCCATATATATTTTATACATATATATATACTTATACATGTATATATTTTTATATTACATATGTATATATTTTCATGTAATATATATAAACTACGTTATTTTCACAGTATATTCCAATTATGTTCCATTCTTCAACAACTGCTAGTGATATGTAAAAGATTTTCTTGACATTCTTGTGACGCCATTTCCTATTGAATTTATCATCATACACTACATTTGCTTTGCTAAGTCTGATTATTCCAAGATTCCCTCTGGTATGCTGCTCTTGAGAGAATTTCAAAGATGTATATTCCTTTGAATGAAAAAATAAGTAAGTGAATTCTGCAGTTGAATATTTCTGTAACAAGAAAGCAATTTTGATTACGATAAGTCAACCTGTCATAAGAAGACGGGGCCTTTTGGATTTTTATCAGTAGAAGTTATCTTTGCTATAAAATCAAATTATTCTCTTGGTAAAATGTAAGAGCTATTTGATTTTTTCAAATTACATTAGAACTCTAATTCTATTATTTTAGAAATGTGAAGAAATTGACACAATATCAACTGACTTATCAACCACAATCTGATGGATTTAATAATTTTCACTAATACCAGGAAACTGCTGGCTTTAGTACATGCTGACTGTAAGATGAGAAGACTTCAGAATCTAGAGTGAGCTACTCTGCTAAACTTAAATTTTATATATTATTAATTAATAAATAGTATGAAATTTTACAAAACTCCAGCCCAAATTTTAACCCATGGCAGAATTTAACTTTTTGTAGGTAAGCAATTTCTCAATAGATAACTTATTTTCAGTTCCGGAAAAATATTTGAAAGAAATACTCTGAATTGAAATGCTTTCTGGTTTCATATAGTTATGACTCAGAAGAAATACAATGGATGAATTTTAATAAGTATATAAATATTTGTCCATTGATAGGAGTGTTTCTTTTTTTCATTTTAAAGTGTTCGTTTAGAAGGCTATTTATATATTCTAACACTGATATTATTGCTCAAAATATTTAGGTAACTTATACCTGAGATTTGTTCTTTGTGCCTATAGAGCACATATTTTAAATATCCATAAAGGTGAAGAATATTTCACTCTTGAGAGCAGATTTAATTTTGAAAATATCTCAGAGTCATCTGGAGGCAAGCATCAGAAGTAAATTTGATGATCAGGATGAATGTTAGCTTCTGGGTCAGTGATAAATCTAAAGTAATGAAAACTAATTTAATCACACAGTTTATAACCTGCTTTTATGGAAATTCTCCCTCTCAAAAAATTACAGGATAATGTTGGGAATGAGCAGCATTTTTTAAGCATATAGACTCCCAAAGATAAAACTCTCATTCAATTTTTCTATATCTTTGAGTATAATGTTTAAAAAACAATTTTATTGCTGAAGAGTAAACTCCATATCTTCTGATATGATGCTTAGCATGTGCCAGGGGAAATGTTACTAGAATTAATAAGACATAACTGTTAATTAAAAATATTTATGGTAGGAAAAATAATTTAAAGTAAATCAGTGTTTTTAAAGGAACTTTCTGCAATTACCAATAGTATTTATAATCTATTTATTTTAGAAATAATTATAGTGGCTAAATTTGTTTTTTATTACATCTATACTTATATTTTGATAGTCTACATATATTTCTATCTAACACACAATTTTTAATAAGGAAACAGAAATACTTAAACGAAATTGCTATCATGGATTATGCGAATTCCTCCCCCTTTATAGATATGTAATACTTCATTTAACTTATGAAACTCTTTAATAAAGAAAACCACTTAAAAACTATTTAGTCCCACCTCTAAAATTTAAATATTTTCAAAAACCCATGCCTGCTGTCCATCTGTATAATGTATCCTTTCTCTTGTCATTCATCCTATGGCATGGGCATTTTGATCTGTTATCCCTTCTTGGTCCTTTGAATGTAAATTTCCCTCTTCACCTGACAACTCTTGCTCAGCTTTCCAGTCATAAACCGACTACTCTTTCCTACCACTACATAAATTTATAAGCATATTTACATTATTACATTATTATTAATATAATTGTACTTTTATTGCATTATTTCTTCCAGACTTGGGGTTCTTTCAAATTCACTTTTTATCTTTCCAACTTTGTATCCCAATCATCAATATAGAATTTGATGCACAGGTATTTAATAAATATATGTGAGATCAAGTAATAAAGAAAACTTTCTTTCAAGATTCTTCATGTTTTCAAACCTGAAATATTTATAAGCTTTTTATTTTTCTCTTCTCATTTGGCATCAATACAGTGCTGAAGAGGATATATAAATGATCAATTTTCAGTCAGATATTTCTAAATATATGTACATTTTGGATTATAATTTGGTTTAACATTATTATTACAAATATAATTACTAAAATAATTTGTATTTTTTAAATATTATACTGCTGGGTAGCTAGTTCCTTAATGAGAAGAAATTCATTATTCAACAAATATTGATTGTAAGCATAAATATGTAAAAACTTATTTTGGTTTTAAAGAAAGGGGTTTTTTAATTACTAATTTTTATATGTTATATTTTATTAAATTTTACATAGAAATACATAAGTAAAAACAGTAATTCTGTAACCATGTTTTATTCTAGGAACTTTTCCCAAAGTGATTTAAGTAGGGAGATTAAAATGATCTTCCTGGGTTATAGTTGAGTAGAATCAATTAATTATTTCTTACAGTCAATGTCTAGGTTAGTGTTCCTTTAATTCACGTATTTTCATTTAGAATTTAAGGGCATCTTAGTTTATTAAAGGAGAAGTAAAAATCCTTGCTGCTTTGGAGGAACAGGATTTTTTCCATTACTAGTTAATGGTTTTGCTTCAGAGAATAACCTGTTGTTCATTTTCTGTTGTTGACAGTAATATTTTCAAAACAAGTCCTTTCAAAAATGGTTGTTACCTTTCTTAAAACCTAGAGTATATGCTCAAAAAATTTTTTTGATATCTTTATTTTGCTTCTTTATTTTTATGTGGTGCTGAGGATCCAACCCAGTGCCTCACATGTGTGAGGCAAGCGCTCTGCCACTGAGTCACAACCCCAACCCAATGCTCAAAATTTTAAAGAGCTAAATGTACATTATTTTCCTTTCACATTGACTAATTTGTATCAGTTGTAGCAGGTTAAATGTGTGTGTATCTGTGTGTTTTACATATATGTGTATATATGTGTATCAAGACATATAGTAATGTGCTTTATTTTAAAAAGTAAACAAAGTTTATAAAATGAACACTTGAAGTAAATAATTGTTTACTTGAAAATTATTTAAAAATATTTTAAATGTGTAATTTGTTTTTCTGCATTTCACTTTTATAAAATACCTAGTAAATGTAACTATTCATAAACAAATACCTCCTATTTGGCAATAGCTCAGGATTCAAGTATCCAGTTATCTCATAAAAAGGAAGGTGAAAGAAAGAGAGAGAGAATATGAATCTGAGAGATAAAGAGAGAGAGAGGGGGGGGGAGGGGACCCTGGCTGGGGAAGGGAGAGAAATAAGAAAAGACTTCTGCAATTAAAGGAAACAGGGAAGTAGATCTGTCTTTTTGCAGAAAAGAAGACTTTAATTTTAATTGAAAATAAAGTGCCATGGTTGATTATTCTCTGACCAGAAGAGCAGAAACTCTGTTTAGTCATCCTCAAAAAAGCCAAATTTGACATGCTAGAGAAGAGAAATAAGACAAAAGACAAAATAATGTGTCAGTAGTAAAGCAGAAATAATGAATCAAAAGTTCTGGAAGGCTGGGAAGGAGTGGGAAAAAAAATCAAGTAGAAATTCTCAAGATGAAGGAATAAATAATCCAAGTTAAAAATTCAATGACTAATATCATCAAAAGACTATACCACTTGAAATACAGAGTTCCTGGCAATGAAGACAAAATGTATAATCTTTATTATGACTATTATTATTTTAATAGGTAACAGACATGAGTGGTAGGAACATGAAATTAAAGGGATAATTCCATAAACTGGGTCTTCTGTGCTTTCTTCAAAAAGGCAATTTACCTGTGAACCTTCCTGGCTTAAGGATATAGGATATTCCTCAGCAAATAACCTCTTATGATTAGGAGAAATATAAGCCCAAAAGGTTTCTCTCTGCCAGTATGAACAAAGTTACCCTGAATAGGGGACTTTTGTGACCTTTGTACAGACTGGACTCCAGGAAGCAGGGAGATATGATAATTAAAAGTAAAGCCCTCTAACCATAAAATCTATAGGAATAAGCTTCAGTTAGAACCAGTCAGAGTGGGCCAAGGTGATCCGAAGTTGCCTTGGATCTTGAATATGCCATTATAATACTAAAATCTTCCTCCCTATTATGTGAGGTGATGTGCAGTGGAGACTTGGAGTCTGATGCAATCATGCTGTCAGTCAAAAGTCAAGAGGTGGACCTGGGTGGGACTCTAAAACTTTCCTAGGATCCCTACAACATTGGAGGGCAGGAGAGGTATGTGGTCTGACTCCTCTCTCAGAGCACCCACTCTCTCTTTCTCCATTGAGAGTGTCCCTTTTCCCCTTTCCCATATCTTCTAATAAACTCTTGCCTGCTACTGCATGTGGCACATCTGAAGTCCTTCCTGCATGGTCACAAGAACTGGGGAGGGAGGACATCCATGGTCTCTTGGGTTCTACAGATGCTCTTGCTCTGCAGCAATTTCAGTAATTCTTAATGTAAGTCACTCTCACGTAGGACTGCTGCTACTGTGCAAGTGGTGGGGAACAGAAAAAGATCAGCCAAAGGAAGAGATCAATTTCAATATCTTATGAAACTTGGGGAACTAAAAAATATTGAGTAGCTATTATGTGCCAGACATTATGAAAACTGTTTCCATACAGTTATCCTTTTATAAATTTCTCTAAATTACTCATAAATATAAAAATGCTTGAAATGTGCTATAGGGGAAGACTGGAAGCACAATTGAAAAAGCTTTTTCCAAAGTGCAAAATCTGCAATACCTCTGAAAAAGGGAAATTAAATTTTAATTTATTATATATTATATTTATGAATTCTCCAGTATAAAAACAATGCTTTAGTTTTCTCATAATTTAATAGAAGCAATAATTACAAACATGGACATAATCTTCATCCCCTCAGGTGTAAGAAATCTGAGTTTTAATAATGGCTTATACAATCTCACTTAATTTTTTTAAAAGAAACTATAAACACAAGGTTAATGACAGCTATATAACACAGGATCTGTTTTTATCTAATTGAAGAATTCTCTAACTTGGGAATACTCTAATTCTTTGTTATGTCATAATTATATAAATAATTATAATTGTGTTAATATAAGAAAAGTGGTCAGATTTTTAACATTTGGGCAATGCCTCCTTAATATAAGTAACCCACTCCTGGGAGTTAGGCATACTGCCCTCAAATGCTTTTTTCTCATTATTTTAAATTATTAAATATATAATATTTTATAAAATCCAATAACTAAAATATAGTAAGAACTGCATGTAAGTCATAAATTAATCACAAAGCATTTTGTATAGTGACATATCAAACTATTAATATGGATATTGACAAAGATTCATTTTTGTCAGTAATATCACCTGTTAGTGTCTGTTAGAAGAATCTGAGGGACTTATTTCCTTTGTTGAGACTTTATAAAAATCTTCTTCATGATTTTGACATTTTACAAATTTTATTTGGAATATGCTCAAAATTTTTTTCCCACCAAGACTTTTCAACACATCATTTTGTCAAAATGTTCATTCAGAATATATTAATATATTATGGAAAATTTTATTGAATTGAGTTTTGAGGATGCAGATACAATTTTTATATATAAAATTCATCTGAAAGATTTTTTTTGACAAATATCTACATTAACTGAAGTCTGACTTAAAAATCAAGAGGTCATGCAATACCTGATTTCTCATATGTGGAATCCAAAATGGTTGCTGTCCTTGAAGGACAGAGCATGATGTTGATTAACAGACTGATATGTTTTAAGGAGGAAAAAATGGAGACACATTGGCCAAATTACATATAATTTTAGAAAGATAGGAATTTTTAAAATCTAGATTAGGCAAATATATAAAGAAATTAAACAAGTTATTGTCTGGGGCCAGGGAGAGGATAGGTGGGAGGATGGGTGAGGAGTTGGGGAATTTCTACCATTGGTTATGGAATTTCTTTTTTGTGTGATGAAATATTCTGCAATTGATTATGGTGATGGTTACACAGTTCTGAACAAATTAAAATCATTGTGGAATCTAAATGAATAAATATTATGTAAATTATTTTTTAATAAATCTATTTTCATTTTTAATATTTATTTATTTATTTTTATTTATATATTACAGTGGAATGCATTAAAATTCTTATTACACATATGGAGCACATTTTAATATTTATTTATTTATTATTCAATCATTTTGTTTAGCCTGATGTTCTCCAGCCTTTGAGAATACCAAAGAATGAAAGAAAATAAGAGAGAGAAGAGGACTAAGTCCTTCTGAGCATGCTGACATTAAAATACTCAAAAGAGAAGAGAAACTACGAAAGCAACTAGGGCAGACAGAATAATGACTCCCAAGAACCTGTAACTATGCTATGCCATGATGGAATTATGACTATTAATTGCTGACTTTAAAATAGGGAATTTGCAATGAATTAGGTGCCTATCTCTTTAAAGTGGAAGTGGGAGGCAGAAGAGTCATTGTCCCAGGGATACAATATGGGAAAGATTTGACCAATGCTATCGCTGAATTTGAAGATAGAAAGGAATCAAAAGACAGAGGATATAGGCTGCAATTTTGAGACAGGGCCTCACTAAATTGCTGAGTCTGGCCTCAAACTTGCTATCCTCCTGCATCAGTCTCCCAAATTCGTGGGATTACAACCAGGCCTGTGCTGCTATGCCCAGCTAGAGCCTTTTAAAATATCTTACCCTGCTAGTCCAACTCCGTTGTGATTATTATTTTCTTTTCTAAAGAGAATCTGTTCATTATTTCAATGTTCATCTGGGGTTCAGACATGGGCTCTCATTTCCATGAGAGTTACCCACACTAATCCATATAAAGTAGTTAAAAAACACTTCCTAAGTGCTAAATTCATACCTATTTTAAAGATCATATTTTTACAGTTGAAGAAATTAAGCTTAGAGAGAAAAGAAATTTGCTGATAAGTGGAGGTATCAGGTCTAACGTCAAAGAAGGGTTCAGTTTAGTACCAAAATCAGAAATGAGAAAGACAACAAATGAAAGATCTGATTTTAAATTTGAAATGTATTAATAGCAAGCCATACAAATGTTATTTAACACCTGATATGTTACTATGTACAGACTTTAGTCCAATATATTTTTGTGTTTCACAATCAAGGTGTTAAAATGAGTTCAAATATTTCAGAGATAGACTCTCCATGGTCCATCATCTCTCTCTGTAAGTTTAGTTTATCAAATAGTGCATTTCAAAGAAGTTAGTCTTCCCCACAGGGAATTATTAAGGAAATTAATTAACTTGAATTTCAACACTTATTTACTAGCCAGTGGAGACAGTTTCTAAATAATGGCAATAAAAAATAACAATGATTAAGATTGATTGCAAGTTTGAAGAACACTTTACATGCATTAAGAAATTTAGTCTTTGCAAAAATCCTCAGAGTTGTGTCCATTTATTACTCCATTTTTTTTTTTTTTTTTTGGCACATGAGAACCTTGCAGAACCAGTCACTCTGTGAAAACAATAAAATAACAGAGGAAAACTGCAAAAAGAAAGATAATATGGGTTTTCTAATCAAAGAAAACACAGTCTGAGGATATTTGAAGGAACAAAAGCTACAAGAAATATACCTAAAATAACACTTGCTAGTGATGAAGCAGAAAAGCTAATTTAATCTGAATGTGTGGAAAAGAAACAAGTGCCAGAAAAAGGAACTACTTTCCAGGAAATGAATGAATTTTGCCTTTCTATACATAGCTGTTTGAGGTCTGAACATTCAGAGAAAGTTTGGGATTGGAGAGGGTATGGCTGTCACAAATATGAGACATGGCTTATGATTTCCCTGAAGGCAGGAGTTAGGGTTTAGATGTGAAGTGAGCCCCTAAAGTACATGTGAAACAACGCAAGAATTTTCATCTGTGAAATGAGGGATTATGATATAAAACCTGATCCATAGATTAACCCACAGATATGGATTAACTGGGTGGTAATTAAGCTGGGGGATGTGGGCCTAGAAGAGGTGGATCAGTGGGGGTGTGACTTTGGTGTACATATTTTGTCTCTGGTAAGCAGAATTTTCCTAGTTGCCATGTCCTGAAAGGCTTTCATCTGTAACACTTTTCTATCTTGATATCCTGCCTTAACTCACCTTGGGCCCAGAGATATAGAGTCAGCCAGTAAAAGAAGGAATATCTGAAACCATAAGCTAAAGTAAATTTTTCCTCCTGTACATTATTCTTATTGTGTTTTTTTGGTTATAGCAATATGAAACCTGACTAAAATCCCAGGAATTAGGCCACAGGTGTCTGAGGGGTGAGGGTGGTGAGAGGTGTCAGCACTGAAGGAAAGGAATGAAGACAGTTGACCCTGATATGAATCTATCCTGGTTGCCTTCGGAAGTTAAGCATGTTTTAAATGTCTCTAGATCTGGTCCTTAAAAAACACCGCTCTCCGCAGCCTAATGATGGGTTCAGCAGGTTGGGGAGCATTGGATAATTACACTGGAATCCTAAATGCCCAAGAATGTTACAACCGGAACATAGAAGCAAGTATATCCCAAGGACTCATAAGCTACCCTGCAAACAGAGTAATGATACCAGCCAATGTGGAACAGGTACCAAGTCTGAGCTCTCTGAGAGTTCTGAGTGTCAGTATCTAACGTGTGTCCGCACTATGAAATTTGTGAGGTGTTTTTTTGTTTTTTGGTTTTTTTTTTTGATAAACTCAGATTTGAAACACAATGTTTTCATAAGCATGTATGTACCTTTTCTCCAAGAAGGAATACTTCTAAAGGAAATAGGCTTCCCGACACTATTCTCTGAACTAAGTACATAGGAAATGTTAATTTAAAATAATACTGAAATGAGTACTAAATAATTTCTATATTATTATTATTTTTTTTAATTTGAGATAGAAGTATTAGAGATAAAGTGTCTAAGAGTTGTTTACATGTTTATAGCCCCTAATAGTTGTTAGTACTATTAGAAGGAAAATAGTATTCCAAGTACCGAAGAATTCATAATGGCAAAAATCCACCTTATTACTATAATAAAGCTCACAAGTCCAAATTTCCCACATAAAAGAAACATTAAATAACAAAACATCTTTCCATGGGAAGAATAATACCTGAAATAAATAGAAAAATGAATTATACAGCAAGACATGGAAGGAATATGTATCCTTCTGGTAGTTCCCTCACTTTCTAGACAAATCCCTAAGAGTCCCTGTAACCATAATCTCAATATGTTTATTAGTACCTTGTCCTTGGAGTTCTTCCTAATAGATACCATTAGATCCGAGTCTATTTGGGCTGTATCAGAGTAAAGCTAGTATTCAAATATCAAATCCTTTCTTGTTTAATTTTATCTTCATTTGTCAAGTACAGAATAAAATATATATAAAATATGTGTTGAAATATCTATTCTCTAGCATGCATAAAAATAGTCTTCCAAAGCCTATACAAATGTAAAATGTGAAATTTTGATGCCCCTTCTTTTTTATTTTGGACACCATATTTGCAATGTCATCCAGTTCACATATAAATTGTGAATAAAGTATAAAGATTACCCTCTACACATTTACAAAACTAAATCACCACTTCCCTTCTCATTTAGGCCATAGTGTTTCCAATCAAAGCAATAAGTGTGATTGCTCATGCAAAACTCTGCACCTGTGACCACTAACAAAAATAATACATTGGTATTTACTAAAAATCAGTATATTGATGAGATGTGCATGGTATTTTTTTCAAGACTAATGCAAAACCTGAGGGACTGTAGAAAAGTCCATTATTTTGCATGTAACAATCTGCCAAAGAGACACAAAATTTGGCCTTCCTTATTCACTATAGGTATCATTTTGAGAATGTGATGAGTTTGTCAAGGATAAGATAGGAAAATAAAAGCTATGCCTACCAAGTCTAGATTCACTATTCACACTATCTTTTCTCATCAGTATTCTGAAGGGTTTTTTTCCCCTTGAAGAATCACTGTCACTTTTCACATTTTAACACCCCATCATCAACTTTTCCGAAAATGCAATAACACCAGGAACTTCTTCATCTGCATGTGTCAAAAAGAAAATGTAAAAGATGTATGCTTCGTGACATAATAACATTCTACAAATTTCATAATTGAATTCTGAAACCTTTGGAGGTATTTTTCTCAGACTGATCCAATAGCTGTGTCTTCACATATGTGTTTTAATTTCATCTTTATTTTTGTTGAATTCTCTTAGTATCACATCTCTCTGCCCTTATAATACTTTAGATTTTTCCAGTGTGCTATTAAAAATACACTTAGTATGTTGAATTTCAGAGGGTAAATACTGGGAAACAAGGGAGAATTCAAAATAGTTTAACCTATTTGATTTAAAATAAAATTCCTATCTGAATAAGTATTTTAATTTTACATGAAGAACATGGATTCTGAAAATCTTTTGTGGTCTTACAATTAGATAACCATACCTTTATAACTACAAAGCAATAAGGTAGATCTGCTACATATAAAACAGGTTAATCTTTAAGTTCCTAAACACCATAGGGTTAGTCTGAGCATTGAATTTATAAAAGTTTGGCATATACTAAGTGGTTTTATGAGTTTCCATTACTGTTACAACATATTGCCACAAAATTAGTGTTTTAAAACAAAATAAATTTATTCTCTTGTCATTCTAGAGGTCAGAAGTTTGAAATCAGTTACACTGGCTCATGTCAAGATGTTGGCAGGACTAGCTCCTTTGTAGGCTCTTAGAGGAAAATCCTTTTCTTTGCCTTTTACTGGTTTTAAAGCTATAAGCCTAGTGTTGATGGCTCACACTCCCCTTCTGTCAGTCATTGCTTTCTTCACCTTCAAAGCTGGAAAGACCACATTGTCTTCCTTTGGGATTGCATTAGACACCCAAGTAACCTGGGAGAATCTTCCCATTTCATGATTCTTAATCACATCTGCAAAGTTCCTTTTGTTATGAAGTAACATATTTACTCATTCCAGGGATTAACACATGGACATCTTGAGGGGCCCCTTTCCAGACTATGTAAGTGCTCAATAAATGATAGCATTTATTATTATCAGCAATGGTATATCAATGAAATAGGAAGTTGGTAACAAAAGTAGCAGTAGTAAGCAAGGTATAGTTGATAAATATAATGGTTTGGACCTGAAATGTCTCCAAAAGGTCATGTGCTAAGGGCTGGGTTGCCAACCTGTGGCACTATTGGATCTAGATGGAAACTTGGGAGGTGGAGACTGTTTGGAAAGTGTGGGTCATTGGCGGCATGCCTTTGAAGGGTATGTTTTGCTCCTGGATCCTTTCTTTCTGGATCTCTGCTTCTTGACCTCCACAAGGTGAATAGCTTTGCTTTGCTATGTCCTCCTCCGTGGTGTGCTGCCTCACCAGGGGCCCAGAAACAATGAATTCAGAATTCAGCTGGAAATAGACTGACACGTCCGAAACCATGAGCCAGAACACACCTTTCCTTCTTTAACTTGTTTTTCTTAGATATTATGTCACAGCAATGAAAAGTTGAGCAATAGTTAAAAACCAAGTATAAGATAACGAGTTTTAAAAGATGTTGCTTTTCTGTCATACATAATCTTTCTGACAAGCCTACAATGAAACATAAATTTCGATGGCTAATTCCAATCCTTTGATTTTAGCATTTCTTAGGCAGCCAACATATTAATCCATCAAGTTCCTACATGATATAATAAAGACATAATATAAAGAGTGATAAATGCTTCCTCTTTATGTCATTGGAGCCCAGTAAATCCTTTAAGTAATGATGCATAAAATGAATAGATTTTTATGGAAAAGAAGAAAGAAATTAAAATGGAAAGACAAAGACTATAATGTGTTACCTTACAAGATAGGATACATAAGAACAATGAAGAAGAGGAGGACAAAAAAGAAAGGGAAAGGAGGAGAACATTTATTGAGTTTCTGTTATGTCTAGAAATAATTTTTAGCAGGTTACTTACATTCATTCTGAAAATAATAGCAGCTTTATGAGTTTGATGCTATTATTCTCATTTTACAGATAGAGTAACAAAAACAATAAGCCAAATTGCAGTGGGCCAAGTACATATTTCAGGTGCCTTGTCTCCAGATTGCAGACTCTTAATGAAGAAGCCTCAGGAGACACCTGTGGCTGGGCATGGGGCAGCATGCCTCCCTAAACTCCAGCATGTAGGTGGTACCCAGAAGAAATCTCTGCCAGTGTACAAGGATTGGGAGCTCAATTATCTTTGAGAATTTCACCAAATACTTTTCCTTTGAGATGAAAGGTACTCAGACATAGTGGGAGAGACAAAAATTACAATACACTAGTAAGTATTGAGTTCATTTAATGAAAATATGTTTTCTGATCTAAAAGTTAATATATGTGCTTCATTGAAAACATGGAAAGTGCAGAAATGTACAAAATAATAAATAACCTGATGGTACCTTTTTCTCCATTTTTTAATAGAATTGAGATGTTTAATATCCTGATGGTTTTCTAAGTTATAATTTATGAAATTTAAGCAACAGTGAGTTTGAAGAAAGATATCACATAATTTTTATAATTTGGAATTTCTGAAAATCATGACGTTGGTAAAGAAGTGATATGGTTTAGATATGAGGTGTCCCCCAAGAGTTCATGAGTGAGACGATGCAAGATAGTTTAGAGGTGAAATGATTGGGTTATAAGAGTCTTAGTCAAATCAGTGCATTAATCCACTGATAGGGGTTAATGGGTGGTAAGAGTAGGCAGGTAGGGTAGAGAGAGTAAGTGGTTATTGGGGTCATACTTTTAGGGTATATATTTTGTTTCTGGTGAGTGGAACTTTCTTCTCTCTCTGCTTCCTGGTGCCATGTTCCCAGAAGTTATCCTTTGTTACATATTTCTGCCATGATGTGCTCTTATCTCAGGCCCCTAGTAATGGAGAAGGCTATATATGGACTGAGACCTCTGAAACTGTGAGCCCCCTAGAAAACTTTGCTTTCTACCTAAAATTCTTCTCATCAGGTCTTTTGGTCACAGCAGTGAAAATGCTGACTAAAACAGTAGTAAGGTCTGATAAAAGCTAGAGAATGCCTTTTATAGCAAAATTTTTTAAAAGATAATTTTGAAAGATTTCAATTAGGATAACTTTCATGTTCCTCTGAAGCCAAGAACCTTGATTCCAGATAATTAAAATCACCTTTGCCAGACTCTACCCTGGCAATCTGGAACACTGTCATAACTCTGTGCTATTATTTTCAAAATAGAACACCAGGAGGTCCTATTTTAATGGACTGAGATTTTCAGTGTTCTCACATATGTTAATTTAGAGGAACATAGCTTTTTAATGTCAATTTTCATATGCTAATTTCTGTAAGAAAGTTATAAGAAATGAACCATAATACTAAAAAAGTAGTAGTTCCAACTTGGTGTTATATTTGATTCTTCAATAATTTGGTTTTAAAGTGGTATATTTTTTTTTCCCCAACTAGGGATTGACCTCAAAGGCACTTGACCACTAAGCCATATCCCCAGCCCAATTTTGTATTTTATCTAGAGACAGGGTCTCACCGAGTTGCGTAGTGCTGTACTTTTGCTGAGGTGGGCTTTCAACTCACAATATCCTGTCTCAGCCTCCAGAGCCACTGGGATTACAGGCGTGCACAGTGCACAAGTGGTATATTCTTTTTTTTTCTTCTTCTTTTTTTTTTAGCATGTAGTAAATTTATTGGATAGAATCTCTGTGAGCAAGACATTTTTTAAAAATTCTAATTTGTTATATATGATAGCAGAATGCATTACAATTCATATTACACATATAGATCACATGTTTTCATATCTCTGGTTGTATATAAAGTATATTCACACCAGTTACGTCGTTATACATGTATTAAGATAATGATATCCATCTCATTCCACTTTTTTACCCCCATTCCCTGTCCCTTGCCCTCCCACCTCTTTGCCCTATCTAAAGTTCGTCTACTCCTCCCATGCTCCCCTTCCAACCCAACTATGAATCAGCCTCCTTATATCAGAGAAAACATTCGGCATTTGGTTTTTTAGGATTTGCTAACTTCACTTAGCATTATCTTCTCGAATTCCATCCATTTACCTGAAAATACCATGATTTTATTCTCTTTTATTGCTGAATAAAATTCTATTGTGCATATATAGCAAAGTTTTCCTGTCCATTCATCTACTGAAGGACATCTGGGTTGGTTCCACAGTTTAGCTATTATGAATTGTACTGCTATAAACAATAATGTGGCTTGTCCTTGTAGTATGCTTTTTTAAGTCCTTTGGGTATAGAGCAAGGAGAGGAATGGTGGTTCCATTCCCAGCTTTCCAAGGAATCTCCATACTGCTTTCCACATTGTCTGCACCAATTTGCAATCCCACCAGCAATGTATGAGTGTGCTTTTTTCCCCACATCCTCGCCACACTTCTTGTTTGTATTCTTAATATCTGCCATTATGGCTGGAGTGAGTAGTTTTGATTTGCATTTCTGTAATTGCTAGAGATGATGAACATTTTTTCATATATTTGTTGATTGTGTACCATCTTCTGAAAAGTGTCTGTTCAGGTCCTTGGCCCTTTTATTGATTGGGCTATTTGGGTGTTTTTTGGTGTTAGCTTTTTGAGTTCTTTATATACCCTAGAGATTGCTGCTTTATCTGATGTGCGAGTGGTAAAAATTTTCTCCCATTCTGTATGCTCTCTTTTCACCTCACTCTTTACTGAGAAGAAGCTTTTTAGTTTGAATCCATCCCATTTATTCTTTTTTTTATTTCTTACATACATCACAATAGAGGAGTGTGTTACATTCATAATTGTTTGCATTACAATACTTAATACAGCTTTATACCACAATTTATCCAATCTCTATTTGTAAATAAGGTATATTGACACCAAATTCACATCTTCATACATGAATTTTGTATAATGATGACCATGATTCTTGATTTTAATTCTTGTGCCACAGGATTCTTATTAAGGAAGTTGGACCTAATATAACATAATGGAGATTTGGGCCTACTTTTTCTTCTAATAGGCACAGCGTCTCTGGTTTAATTCTTAGATCTTTGATCTACTTTGAGTTGAGTTTTGTGCGTGGTAAGAGACAGGGTTTTAATTTTATTTTGTTGCATATGGATTTCCAGTTTTCCTAGCACCATTTGTTGTAGAGGTTGTCTTTTATCCAATGTATGTTTTTTGTGTCTTTGTCTAATATATGATAACTGTAATTTTGTAGGTCAGTCTCTGTGTCTTCTATTCTATACCATTGGTCTATCAGTCTATTTTGGTGCCAATACTATGCTGTTTTTGTTACCATTGCTCTGTAGTATAGTTTAAGGTCTGGTATAGTGATACCACCTGCTTCACTTTTCTTGCTAAGGATTGCTTTAGCTATTCTGAGTCTCTTATTCTTTACAGATGAATTTCATGGCTGCCTTTTCTATTTCTATGAAGAATGTCATTGGGATTTTGATTGCAATTGCATTAAATCTGTATAGTGCTTTTGGTAGTACTGTCATTTTGACAGTATTAATTATGCCTATCCAAGAACAAGGAAGATCTTTCCATCTTCTAAGGTCTTCTTTAATTTCTTTTTTTAGCATTCTGTAGTTTTCATTGTGGAAGTCTTTCACCTCTTTCATTAGGTTGATTCCCAAGTATTTTATTTATTTATTTTTTGAGGCTATTATAAATGGGGTAGTTTTCCTTGTTTCCCTTTCAGAGTATTTGTCACTGATATATAGAAATGTCTTTGATTTCTGGGTGTTGATTTTGTATCCTGCTACTTTGATGAATTTATTTTCTAGTTCTAGGAGTTTTCAGGTGGAATTTTTTTGTGTCTTCTAGGTATAGAATCATATCATCAGCAAATACTGCTAATTTGAGTTCTTCTTTTCCTGTCTATATCCCTTTAGTTTCTTTTGTCTGCCTAATTGCTGTGGCCAGTTGCCACAGTCTGGCTGGGCACAAAATCATGAGCCACTCACAGCATTATAGATTCAAACAGCAATTCTTTATTCCCGAACTCACACCGGCCCTCTACAAACACATTCTGGGGAAATCCACATTCTCTGCCCAAATACTCTCTGAATCCCAGGAGAACTCAACAGGAACTACAGAAGCCGCACGCCTAAGGCAGCAGGATACGCCCTATTCCCAGCAGGGTACACCTTAAACCTGGAACCGCCCTAAACCCAAGGAGAGCCCTAAACCCTGATCTGCCCTGGTCCTTGAGCAAGGTCACCTTACATGCAATGTCACTGCAAAATGTCCAAGGCAAGTCCATTTTACCACGAGTCCATCCTGTAAGCAACATGGGGTACGTTGGCAAGGAAATTGTCATACCTACTTGGCTAATGGCTCTCAGCAGCCAGTGTTTCAAGAACTAATAGAAGGGGTGAAAGAGGACATTCCTGTCTCTTTCCAGTTTTTTAGAGGGAATGCCTTCAATTTTTCTCCACTTAGAATGATGTTGGCCTGGGGCTTAGCATAGGTAGCTTTTATGAAGTTGAGATATGTTCCTATTATTTCCTAGTTTTTATAGTGTTTTGAACATGTATGGGTGCTGTATTTTGTCAAATGCTTTTTCTGCATCAATTGAAATGATCAAATACTTCTTTAAGTTTATTGATGTGATGAATTATGATTATTGATCTCCATATGTTGAACCAACCTTGCATCCTTGGAACGTACCCCACTTGATCATGGTCCACTATGTTTTTGTATTTAATTTGCCAGGATTTTATGATACATTTTGCATATATGTTTATTAGCCATATTGGTCTGAAGTTTTCTTTCTTTGATGTCTTGGCCTGATTTTGGAATCAGGGTTATATTGGCCTCATAGAATGAGTTTGGAAATGCTCCCTCTTTTTCTATTTCACTAAATAAATAGTTCATAGAGTATAGATATTAGTTCTTCTTTATAGGTCTTGTAGAAGCCAGCTGTGAATCCATCTGTTCTTGGGCTTTTCTTTGTTGGTAGGCTTCTTATGGTGTCTTTTACTTTGTCACTTGAAACTGATCTGTTTATATTGTGTACATCATCCCAATTCAATTTGGGCAACTCATATGCCTCTAGAAATTTGTCAATAAAATAGAAATTCTCTATTTTATTAGAGTAAAAGTTTTCTAAATAATTTCTAATTATCTTCTGTATTTCTGCAGTGTCTGTTATGATATTTTCTTTTTCATCATGTATGTTAGTTATTTGAGTTCTCTCTCCTTCTCTTTGTTAGCATGGCTAAGGGTTTGTCAATTTTATTTAGTTTTTCAAAGAACCAAATTTTTGTTTTGTCAATGTTTTGAATTGTTTCTTTTGTTTCAATTTCATTGATTTCAGCTCTCATTTTAATTGTTTCCTATCTTCTACTGTTTGGGGTATTGATTTGTTCTTCCTTTTCTAGGGCTTTGAGATGTAGTGTTGGTTTATTTATTTGTTGACTTTTTCTTCTTTTAAGGAATGAACTCCAAGCAATAAACTTTCCTCCTAGAACTGCTTTCACAGTGTCCCAGAGATTTTGATATGTTGTATCTGTGATCTCATTCACCTCTAAAATTTTTTTCATCTCCTCCTTGATGTCATTTGCAACCCATTTTTTATTTAGTAGCATATTACTTAGTTTTCTAGTATTGGAGTAGTTTTTACTTTATCATTGATTTCTAATTTTATTCTATTATGATCTGATAGAATGCAGGATAGTATCACTACTTTTTTGGATTCGTTAAGAGTTGCTTTGTGGTATAATATATGCTCTATTTTAGAGAAGGATCTATGTACTACTGAGAAGAAAGTCTTTGCTCATTGAACAATGAAACATTTTATGTGTGTCAGTTAAGTCTAAATTATTTATCTTTTTTTATTGAGTTCTTTAGCTTCTTTGTTCAGCTTTTGTTTGGAAGATCTATCCAGTGTTGAAGAGGTGTGTTCAAGTCACCCAGAATTTTTTGGTTGTGGTCAATTTGACTCTTGTACTTAAGAGTTTGTTTGATAAACATAGATGCTCCATTGTTTGGGGCATATTTGTTTATAATTGTTATGTCTTATTGATATATGGTTCCCTTGAGCAGTAGGTAGTGTCCTTCTTTGTCTCTTTGATTAACTTTAGCTTAAAGTCTACTTTATTTGATACAAAGATGGAAACCCATACTTGCTTCCACAGTACATGTGAGTGGTATGATTCTTCCCAACCCTTCACCTTTAGTCTGTTGATGTCTTCCTATGAGATGTGTCTCTTGGAGGCAGCATATTGTTCAGTCTTTATTTTGAATCCAATCTGCTAGTCTTTTGATTGGTGAGGTTAGGCCTTTAACATTCATGGTTATTATTGAACATGATTTGTATTCCCAGTCATTTATGTTTATTTTTGTTATTTAACTTGACTTGATTTCTCCTTTGATTAGCTTTCCTTTTAGTGTAATACCTCCCTCTGCTAATTTTCATTGTTATTTTTCATTTTCTCTTCATATAATATTTTGCCAAGGATATTCTGTCGTGCAAGTTTTCCAGCTGTAAACTCTTTTAACTTTTGTTGATCATGAAAATTTTTATTTCATTATCAAATCTAAAGCTTAATTTTGCTGGCTATAAAATTCTTGGTTGGCATCCATTTTCATTCAGAGCTTGATATAGTTGTTCCAGGATCTTCTAGCTCTCAGAGTCTGGGTTGAAAAATCTGCACATAACCTAATTAGTTTCCCCCTATATGTAATCTGATTCCCTTCTCTCATGGCTTTTAATATTCTCTCCTAATTTTCTATGTTAGGCATTTTCATTATAATATGCCGTGGTATGGCTCTGTTGTGATTTTGTACATTTGGTGTCCTGTAAGCCTCTTGAATTTGGTTTTCCAACTTGTTCTTCATGTTTGGAAAATTTTCTGATATTATTTTGTTGAATAGATTGCTCATGCCTTTGGTTTGGAATTCTATGCTTTCCTCTATCCCAATAACTCTTAAATTTGGTATTTTTATGCAATCCCATATTTCTTGAATGTTCTATTCATGTTTTCTTACCATTTTCACCACGTGGCCTACATTCTTTTCAAAATTATATATTTTGTCTTCATTGTCTGAGGTCCTATCTTCCAAGTGGTCTAAATGTTGGTGATGCTTTCAATTGAGCTTTTAATTTAGTTTGTTTCTTTCATTTCAAGGATTTCTGTTTGGTTTTTCTTTAGAACCTCTATCTCCCTAATGAAATGATCTTTTGCTTCCTGTATTTGCTTATGTAGCTCTGTGTCAAAAGGACCTTTTGCTGCCTGTATTTGCTCTCTTATATCATCCTTTAATTCACAGAACATTTTAATTATTTGCCTCCTAAACTCCTTTTCTGTCATTGCATCTGCTGTGTTGACCATGGATTATAATAATGTGGTATCTTGATTTGTTTGGGGAACTTTCTTCCCTTGTCTTTTCACGTTGCTCTGTCTTCCTTTCTAGCTCTTTGGATCTGAGGTGTTACCATTTTTACCCTATATGCTTATAGTGCCCAGTAGGGTTCCAATACCTCACCTTTGAGGGGAAGGGCAATGTTTACACATCCCAGTACATACAAAATATCATGAAAAACAAATAGTTCTTATTAAGGCATTTACTGTTTGGTCACAATGTAAAGAAATGGTGAATTCAATTATTATCTACAAAATAATCAGTAGGTATTTAAAATGTTTTATAGTTTCTGATGATGGACAAAGAACCAGGGGTGAGGTGTAGGAAGATATGCTGAGGAGGTATGAGAGGAGGATATATAGAGAGTTATTATACTTCGGAAGTGTGAAACAGAAATCTAAAGAAGAAGGTAGTAGCAGGAGAATAGAGAGGTAATAATTTGGGGTAGAAAAATAAGAGGGAAGACAGTAGAATACATAAGACAAACACACACACACACACACACACACACATATATATATATATATATATATATATATATATATTAAGAAAAATCTAAAAATGTTAAAATAGTAAAAAATGGAGAGGAAAAAAAAAGAAAAGAAGAATATACAACACAACTATAATATAATACTCAGTAGTCTCAGTACTTGATATCCTAATTCATGCAAAGGACTTGGTCTCACATATGTTGGGGATGTGAGAGCAGGAGAATAAAGAGGGAGGAGAAAGAAAACAAATCTCAGAGGAAGAAACAAGAATTGTTTTGAATGGAGATCAGCATCTTTCCTGCTTCCCTTCTCATCCAATAGGTGGGGTTGTCTGTTCTTAGTTGGTATTTCCATCCTCAGGATGGTGGGGGTTGCTAGAGTGTGAGGATTGGTTTTGAGTGCAGGGCACCTGGAAGTAGGGTATGGCACACACTGGTCCCTTTGGGAGACTGCACCTCAAGGATCTCCTTTGGGGTCTGCTCCTATGATGTGGGCACCAGGTCTTATCTCCTCATCTCACCTATAGAACTCACAGTCCCTGCCCTCTAAATTAGTCTTTAAAGTATATCTCCCTTACCCTCTCCCTTTCTACTTCCTAATCTGAAATATTTCTCCAGAGGTCTTGTGCGTGCACTCTGGTGGCTGCACACCTGTCATGGAGGGCTGTTTTGAATTGGGCAGTCACTCTGCCAAGTTATCAGCTGCTGGGAATTGGGGGGAATTAGAAAACTGTGGGTACCTGGCTATCTGACTTTCCAAACTGGTAGTTGCCCCGACTAAAGATGGTGATGGAGGTTACCCAAGATGGAGGCTTCTGCTTTCAGCTATGAGGTGTCAGGTCGGGGTGGGTGGGGGGGATCCAGGAGATGGCATTCAGAGATGAGCTCTGTGGTGTACAGTGTCAGTTTTCTTCAGAGCCTGCAATGTCCCCAGGTGCAGGCAGGCTACCGTGAGTAGGGGACTATGGCAGTCACTGCCAAGTCCCAAGATGGAGGCAACCAGGGAAGCCACATGTTAGTAGATGGGGGTCCACGCAGGAGTGATGGCCAGCGTTCCTGTGCAAGGGTAATGGCTGATTGTCCATCATGGGAGCGTTGTCTGGGAGTGCTGATGCCAGTGGTCTCGCTGAAGCACCCAGAGACCTGTGTGGGAAAGTAGTCGGACCGGGGAGTCCTTTTCTAAGGCTGAGGCCCAGGGCCCCGTGAGGCACGGCGGCTGTGATTCCTGCACGGAATTAGCTATGGAGGGGTCCTCTGTCGTTCTCAGCAAAGCAGTATTCCCACTAGTTGAGACCCGGGTCTCAGAGTGACACAGAATGCTGTCTCCCTCTGTCCTGCCATTTTGGATCTTTCTAAAGTGGTATATTTTTAATGTAATGTGTTTTCATTCTTATTTGTTAAAATTTGAAAATATGGAAAAATACAATAAAGGAAAATATTAAACATGCTTCAAAACTTAGTGATGAATTTGTCTTGTAACTTATTTTTGCCTCTTTTTATACATGAATAATTGAAATTTCATTGTGTATAAAATTGTTACCTTGTTGCATTTTAGGTTAAACATGTACTATGAGGCATTTCCATGTCATTATATATTCTCTGAAATGATTTGTGAGTAAATTTAGGAATAAAATTATATCATGTAAATTTATTTAGCCAATGAACATTCAGTTATACCCTAATGATTACATTATGAATAGCCATCTATAAATATTATATACGCATTTATGTAATTACATGTATTCACATATATTTATAGTTTTTGTTTCTATCTATAAAGATTCATATAGGTATCTGGAAATAGACTATACCAACACTCTATCAGATAGTGGAGAAATTAAAAGTTAAAAATATCTGAGAAAAGTGAAGAGAATTTGAGGAAAGGAAGAGAAAGTCAAATAGAGGTCTACTATAATTTCCATATGAAAATACAAAACAAAAGTGAAAGAGGCAATTTTCAAGGAGATAATGGATAAGAATCTTGCAGCATTGGGAAATCTAAATTTTCAGATTTAAAGAAGCATATCTACCCAAATAGAATAAATG
The DNA here is from genome assembly GCF_048772815.1 of Callospermophilus lateralis. NCBI lineage: Eukaryota > Metazoa > Chordata > Mammalia > Rodentia > Sciuridae > Callospermophilus > Callospermophilus lateralis. The sequence continues at coordinate 136,429,289 of NC_135308.1, forward strand.
AAACAAATATATAACTAGAGTCAGTAAAGTGGAAATTATAGAATTCCATACAAAGAAAAATAATCTTGAAAACTTTGAAGTAGTGGGAAGCCATTAAAAGAAGTGTTCAATCATTGAAGTACTTTAGATAGATGTATGTCTTGATTAGATTCAATTTGTGAAAAAATATTTTGGTGTGAGAGTTGAGAACATATTTTTATGGACTAATATTGAATGAAGAGATTAGTGTGACAGCTCTTGCTTTAATGTTGACCATTAAATCCATGGGAAATGTCAGAAAGTGATGAAGAAGTATTGCAGAGAAGGCTACTGCTTCAAAATGCCCAGTTTTCTCTTTCCTGAGCATGAAACTAAAATGCATTTCTCATCCTCATTTACATGATCAATGTCTAATGGAACTGGATGAAAATATTGTGCTGTATTTCTAAGATTCACTGTTAAAGTATCTGAGTATTCTTCTGACCTCTTTCTTATCCTTTTACAATGATTTTGCAGTCCTATATAGACTCAGATTAAAAGTTTAAACCATAGTTTTGTCTGGCCATGGGAGCTAATTCACCAGGGACATGGACTTTGGATTTTACATAAGTGAGAAATAATTTCTTTTGTATATTTGAAGGAATTAATGTTTTGTGGATTGTTAGTGACAGTGGTTGACATTAATTATCTTATTATCTTATTATTGTAAGACAAAATGTACTCAATGGTATTAGATTTGGTAGCATCAACAGGACTAGACCACATGTTACATGTGAATAAGGAAGCAGAGGAATCTACAGTGATGTCCCCTGGTTTTCTGGTAGTGAGTCTGGTTGTGCTAAGTTATGTGACATTCAGAAACAATTGCTCTTCACTAAGAGAATTAAGAGAGGGAGATTTTAAGCTAGTGTGGCAAGTATACTTTGAAGAAAAATAGAATTATAGTTTTCATGGGGAGGCCAGGTAAGAGTTAATGCTGGTGCTCTGATTTCAGACAAAGCTATGGTTTAAGACTTTTAATCTGATGGCACTATCTAAAAGATACCACAGACTGGAGATGAGCAACAATCAAGAGAAGAGTCTAGATGAGAACTTGGCAGGTATAAACCAGTTTGTAGCACTGAAAATGAAAGAAGGGCATTTTGGAATGTATGGTTATCAAAATAGACATTGTGAGTAGCAGGAAACAGAAAAAAAAAATGAACCTTTTGGACTGTGAAACAATAGGTCAAAGATGATATTGGGACATTAAACTTTAAAGAGAAGTTTAATAGCGCCCTTCATAGTAAAGAGCAACATAGATATGGAAATAATTTTGAGTAAATAGGTATGATCAAGTCATTAGCAAAACATTCAAGTGGAGATAACTATAAGTATTTTTAAAACTGTTTAAACTCATCACTATTAAGATATAAGAGTGTTCAAACAGATGCAACAAATGCAAATAATTAATATATCAATTATTTAATATATCAAAAGGAGAATATAGACAGAGGTAAGGAATTCAGGACAAGAGTAAGAAGCCAATTATGAGGCAGATAACTGATAGAAAAAATAATAACACTATGTGAGAGTCATTGTTCTGATCACTTTGCATTCCCTAATTCAATTAATTTTCCTAGAAAATCTATAAGGTACTGTTTTAGTCAGCTTTTTCACTTCTGTGGTGAAATATTAGAGTCTGTTAACAAGTCTGGATGGCGCCTGGCAAATTGCCAGAGGGAGTGGTTTGTGAAGTAACAAAAGCGAGCCATTAAGTGTGGAGATTTCTTATTGGTTGAATTAAGATAAGCTGTATGGAATATATAAATATCGCTCCAGTCCTACAATAAACGGCTTCCACTCCTGCTGCATCAATCTACACAAGTTGTTCGTGACCCCCCCGGTTATTTTGCTGCAGCTGGACTGCGGCAGTGAAAAGACCTGACAAGAACATTTTAGGGAAGGAAAAGTTTATTTGGGGGTCATAGTTTCACAGGTCTCAGTCCATACATGGCCAGCTCCATTCCTCGGGCCCCAAGGTGAGGCAGGGTATCATGGTGGAAGAGTGTGGTTGACAGAAGCAGTTCAAGACATGGCCACCAGGAAACAGAGAACTTGCTTTCCTCACCATGGACAAATTATATAGACTAAAAGTATGTCCCCGATGACCCACCTCTTCCAGCCGCACCCTACTGGCCAACAGTTAGCACCCAGTTAATCCCTATCAGTGGACTAATGCACTAACTAGGTTAAGGCTCTTATAACCCAATCACTATATCTCTAAACTTCCTTTCATTGTCTTATACATGAGCTTTTGGGGGACAACTGACATTTAAACCATAACAGGTACATATTCTCATTAGTTTCACTTCACAGAACAGTGTTCCAATGTAGTGGGGTAGGTTGAGGACAAGATGAAGAAAATGCCAGGAGATAGCACAGGAGACATGTGATTTATTGGGAAAGATTACTCTGGATTAGAGATTGTCCCAAGAAGAATTCAGAGTTGATGGGTTGACAGCACCTGCATCTTCAAGCCACTCTGCCAGGCAGTACTTTTTTGTCCAGTGGTAGCTGGTGGACAAGTGGTACATATGCTTTCCATACTCATCTCCACTCAAAGAGGGGTTTTATATGGTAGGCTACAGAAGCAATGATGTTATCAGCATTAACTTGTTTATTTAACTTACATGAACAGTGTCCCAAGTAGCTCCGGTCTTGGTATACTTGTAAGTAGCTTTCTACATTAACACTAACTTGCTCTAGTTCCCAGTGTGCATAGGAGAAAGCCAGCATCCGTCAGAATAATATGTACCTGGACTTTCCAACCCAGGCTTGCGCCCATTGTTTTCTTAATTTGGTTAGGCTTTTGGGAAGAGAAAGGGGACATGCAGGGGCATGGTGTTTTTCTATCATGACGATACAGATGTGTAGTTAGAATTTTCACTCAGGTTGTTTGTTCAAAAAAACTCTCTTTAACTGCTGAGCTATGTTACTTTTTTAAAGATAACAAAATGCAGTACACAGAAATCACAGTTGGCTTTTCAAAAAGTCATGGATTGAAAATAATCCACAAGGCAGTCAAGTCAAGAGGCATGAAGATAAAAAACGATAGCAACCTACAAGTTTAGAGAACTATGAGAAAAATTGATTCCAGCAATTGATGCAAATAATATTCAGAAGAAGGAAAGAAGAGTGAGTGTTCGTTAATAAGCATTCAGAAAGTGAAGGCTTTGGATTTCAAAACATTTTATGCACTGAAAAATGAAGAGAGGTGAATGGTAGCTTTAAGTATAGCAAGAATAACTCAGAGGGGAGAATTTTGAAAGCAATTAAAATATGTTTTAAAGGAATGCACCAATAAAATAAATTACTGGGTTTTTAGTTCATTTAATCCTGACAAGAAATTCTTATGATCAGTGTTATTATCATCCCTATTTTAACAATGAGGCAAATGAGGCTTAAGAAAAATTACTAGACTTTAGTCTCAGGTAGGAATGGGTAAAACAGAGATGCATATCAGCTGTTAACCCCATTCTTTCACTTTTCCTACTAAAATCCTAATAAGTAAAAAGCCAAAATCTAAATTAAATCATTAAGAAATGAATTCAGCATATTCATTAACAAAATGAAGAATTTGACTACAGTCAGTCCTATCCCTAAAATTCTTGATTTTCAGCTATGAATCAGGAATAAAAATAACTATTTTGTTATAAGATAATAAGATTGTATTTCAGTAAAAGAGTAAGATATTTAAATACTTTGGGATTCAGTTAATATGGTTCTTTTTAAAAGAATTTTATGGGGAAAAAGTGGAATCAAGAGGACAACAGTAGAATATTGGCTGTCACTGCTGGAAGTTCTTAGTAGGAACCTGACATCACTGGATTTTGCTTAAGGTTTTTGTTAAAGGTCATTCTTGACTGCAGAACAATTTAATAAATTATAAGATCCTGAGGTTTCTTGAAAATACAGAGAGGTTTTGAATTTGTGTGTTCACTAATCCTTTATTTATTTTGGTGTTGACTCTAAGCTTTTTAGTTTAGCTTTTTTAAAAATATGTGTATAATATTTAAAGTCATATATGTCTATAAGCAAGAGTAGGAATTGTTTTCCTTATGATTTAGAAGAAGAATTTACTATGGGATTTTAATACCAGAAAAAGAAATTTAAATATGGGTGGCTGATTTCATATTTTGATTTATTTGTGATTGCAAATTACAATGTATATGGTTCTACCTAACTTTGTTGCCTAAAGGCTTTTTGTGTAGTTTAGTTATGTTGCAAACTTTACACTGTTTTTTTATTCAATATTCCTCATCAAAAACTGTTTAAATATTCAGCAAAGCTTTAAGGCAATTTTTATTTGTATTAACTTTTGGGCTATTTATGCATAGAACCACAATGAAATTGATAAATTATAAATGGAACTGTAAGCTTCATAATGGGGCAGAAAATTCCTCTGCATTTAACAACACAGCGTAAGTTTTCTGTGAGATTTGAAAAAGTATTGTTCACTCTAACAGCAGTTTGGATTTGGAGAGGAATTTTTAGTTTCCTATGGAGAACCAGTACAGACAGTTGTATTTGTTTTATTTTATTTTGTTGTTGTTGTTGTTGTTGTTGTTGTTGTTGTGTGTGTGTGTGTGTGTTCATCCAATGAGGCACTGATCATGCTAAGTTCTCCTGGTATAAGAAAGACAATGGAGACATCAAACATCCTAGTGTTCTTGTGTATCTTTGCATTTGCTCTCATTTCAACTTAACTCACAAAAATTAATCACTGACTCTTTCAGGTCTTCTTACAGATTCCTTTGTTCCTACTTTGTTTGATTGATGGATTTTATTTCATTTTTATAAATTAAGAACAGTTTATTTCTACTCCATTACTGGAGCAATAATGTCCAGGAAGCTCAAACTCCAACTTGTGGCCTGAACAACTGAAATCTGAGCCTGATTCTTCAACATGAAGCTTCTTCAGCTTCCTCATCTAGAAAATGGGGAACATGTCTACATAGCTTACCATTAGAGAATAATTTTTTCAAGGACACAATGAGAAATACAAAGTCCATGAAAGTGTGAATAGTAGCAGTTCTGCAGACCCTGAAACCTTATTTCATGAAGCCTTCCTTAAGGAATAATTTTCTCCAAATATTTCTAGGGCCCTGTGCAAGCACAGAATCATTATGCAGGAAAAAAAAAAGCAGAAGAATTTTGTGAAGCCAAAATAAGAAGTGGGTGAATGAGACATAGACTATTATTTGACAAGATTGTCTAAAAAGATGCATATGTGCATTGGAAGACCCGCATTAGCCTGTATAGTGCTGCCATCTTAAAAGAAAGTACTCTTTTCACAAAGAAAGTACATAAGTATACCCGTTTAGGACAGTACTTTTAGAAAATATACAGAGTTCATCAATGCATACAACTTATATTTTCACTTTTATTCTACTTGGTATGTCTCTAAGATTGAGATCTAATTTCTTAATAAGCATGAGTGTGTGTGTGTGTGTGTGTGTGTGTGTGTGTGTGTGTGTTTTCACTATACTGAGCAACAGTCAATTGACAAAGTGCAGTAAAGAGTACCTAGGCTTACAAAGAAATGAGCTGCAGTGACAGCAGCAGAGGTGAGTCTGGTCTCAAATTCCTAACACCTTTCACAAAGGAACAAACACAGCCAAACACAGATTAATGATAGAAGTGAATAAAGATTGCAACACAAGATTTGAAGAGGAGAGTTTTTAAGCCTTTTACCGTGTCATTCAGTAAACATGCAATTTCTCAACAGTATAAGGCACCATCTTTCTCTCTACACACATATTCATTCTTTGATGTAGTGTTCATTACACAATATCTACGCTTTAATACAAATATTCTTTTACCAATTACAGTCAAGTCATGGTTACCAACAAAACCTTTAAAGCTGTCGAATAGAAAGAAACATACTAAAACTTACTGAAAGCAGTTTAAAGGAAAAAAATATAAGACATTAATACAGGGTCTTTAATGGTTGTTATTTGGGGAAAAAAAGGAAGACGTAAAATACAAAGTACTGGAAATTTTTTTCAATATACTAAATTATTCACAAGATAAAATGTTTATTCAGAGAGCATAGTAATTTAAAAAGTTCTTAAAGGTGATATTCTGTCAAATCACTGAGACATCATCTTTTACATCTCTGCTCCAAAATTATATTGCAAAGATGTTAAAATGTAAAATATAGATTATGATTGAAAATATAAAATTCCAGAATTATATAGAAAAACATAATTTACAAATTGTGCAATCCAGTTCCAGAGAAGAACCTCCCTTCACAAACTGATTCACATTGCAAGCATTTCCAAACAGGGCCTGTTAAATAGCTGATCTCTTCTCTCCGCAAGCATTAGATGATCAGAAAAACCTTAATTATCTCATTCCCTGACTCTCTGCATCCTGTTTTTAGGTATATTTTCCATTTCAATTCACAATGGGGAAGACATCACCTACCCAGAAGAAGAATATGCAAACCTTTGGGCAGCTTGACAGCTTGTCAGAAATCTAGCTTGTGTTGCAAGACAGAATGAGTACAGCAAAGTTTGTCTGACATTCACCAAACCAGTAGCTAAAGGAAGATGTAACTTTTTCTTCTGAGGTTGTTATTTCCCCAGGGACAGAAAACCTTTTCTGACTCACCGCTTCCCAGAAACCATGCATAGTGCATCATTACAAAATGAAAAATTGGTTTTTAAAAGAAAATTTTGATTGGTTCAAGTTTTGCTCCACTGAGTAAACTCAAACTCAACCTGGCTTTAGGAACTCTTTTTTTGTGCAGCCTGTCTTTCACTGATAGAAATTCAATGTCTGAGGTTTTATAAATCATTTTTCTCTCCCTTCCCTCCCCTCTCTTCATAGTCCTGATGCCTTATTTCACTTACTACAAATATGTCTAATCATTTGCAGTATAACAAGAAAACTCCACTTATACATAAAGTTTCATTCCTTTTTTGCTTAAAAAAAAAGAATGAAAATGCCTTGCTATAATAAAATCAGTCATTTACATGTGATGATAAGCTGGAAGAAGATAGGGAAAGACTATAACCCAACTATGTTAGTAAGGACCAACCTGAATTTGAAACCAGTCGATATTTCAAACTTACTATTATTTATATGTCATAAAAATTAAGCTAAAACTTCAAAGCTGAATATAAATTATGTTTGTTTAAGAAATAAATAGAATAAAAGTAGATAAAAATTATGAAAATGAATGAAAAATGGACTTGATATTGCATTGTCTCATGTTTCATTATTTATCCATACCACTAGCAGATACACTGTTACTAGCATATTGGTCACAAAGCAAATAGCTGATTAAAGGTTTTCCATTCATTCTATCTAGAAGATTGATTTTAATCTTTACTTACCTAAACAAGACACTAACTTTGTAAGTAGAAAGGCCAAACCAAAATCTAATAACTGAACATTTTCCATAAAAATAGAAGTAATAGCCATCTTATTTCTTTTGTACCTTCTAAGTGAAATGCAACATAATTTGGGTGGGGGAAATGCTTTACTTTCCTGGAATATGTGAGTTTTATTTTTTTCCTTTTTTCACTGAGCACTTTAAAAATAGGAAAATATTTTTCTAATTCCTGTGAATATGAAATGAGAAAGGGAGGTACAATATGTGGGTAGAAACTTTAAGATCATACTTTGATATCTTTCCTGTTTTATTGGATATTTATATGTGATATAAATACCTCTCCCAAAGATCTTACACTGTCCACCCACATGGTATTCTCAGAATGTCTTTGGAAAGGACAAACACATTTTACTAAATGAAAGTCAATGGCCTCATTCCTAAAGGTGAAAAGGAAACAGTTTATATGAGAGGTTTACAGAATATGACTTCGTTAATGATTGGGAAGCCCTGTAAAACACATTAAAAAGAAGAAAAATACTTCTTCAGAATGTGTATGGTGTTAAAATCTTAATTGATTTTTCGCTGCAAAAAGCAAATGTGCAAAATAGACAAAAGCAAAGAGCTACACCTCCGACATTATGCATCATTAGCTGAGCACTACTCCATTTTAATGCTCCCATAATGGATTTGGCAGCCCAAGACAAGTACAAAGAGCAGTGATTATGGGTACAGGGTAGCATTAATTCCTTGAAGAATGTATATACCTTATGAATACTTTGATTTAGAAGAAAGCATTCCTTGGGCACTTTATCATCAGCTATGGTTCAAGTAAACCTCTTAGTGATGTCAATGAGCACTTAGCTTTCCTGGTCATCAGGGCCAAATCTGTGGTTAAGAAGTCAAAGCATAGTGTTCTCTAAATATTTTGGAACTTTTAGAAAAAGGAAGGGCCACATCTTGATTGAAAGCTTAATCTCTTTCAGCGTTGGAGCTATTTTATATAAGATCAATCATAACATAACAATCTCCATGTCTCACTATTTCTTTCCCCTAAAGTTATGTTAATTTATGTAATTTAAATTGCATGTGTTCTTATAATCTGCGCTACAGGATGAAACATACACAAACACACATACATGCACACATTACACACAAAACACTAAAATAAAAATCCTTGGTTTTGGAAACCTGCCCTAAGATATGCTGAGAAAAACTTGTATTATCATAGCATCTACTAATATTTTTGCAACTGCTCCTCAAGCAAGATTTGTATTCAAGTTACCAATTGATAAAAATCTGATTTTTTTTTGCTTGGAGAACTTGAAATAGCATAGAGACTGCTGCTTTCAAATAAAGTTTGATGCCAGTTTAAAACAGACTTCAGCAAGCAACTCCAAGTCTGTCGTTTAAAGAAACGTGGAGGCATTTGCTTTTCCATTCCATTCTTGCATTTATTGCATAAATTTTACAAATTTTTCTTTTTGGCCTACAACTTGCCTTGACTCTATGCCTAATCAGACTACCACATTTTTATGAAACAATGGTTTCAGTTCCCTTATTATCCCATATCATAAGACTGCACAATGCCAGTCAAGCATTCTGATTTTTTTCACTCCAGCTGTGTTGAACTACATGTTGATATGAAGTAATTGACCTTGTTGTTCATTGACTTGTATGATGCTTTACTACCTACTGTTTTGTGCCACTCACTTCACTTCACACATCTTCTGAAGTCACGACCTTTGCAGCAGATATAATTCACCAAGCTAGTTTTAGGAAAACAAAACATTAAACACAATATAGCTAGCATATGGAAATATCAAAGATAAGCAGTGTTTTCTCATCTAAGATCAAGGGAACTAAGATCTTTTGCTTTCTGGAAGTAACAAAGAATGATAAATTTTGACTATTTGAAAGTTTGCTATATATAATAATTTTTAATATTTTTAAAGTATTGACTTATTTGCTTGTTTTCTGCATGTTTGTTATAAACAAAGTTAATTCTTTCTTTGGAGGTGACTTCCATTGGATAGTAATAGCAAGATTTTAAACATTCAAAGGAATTAAAAAGAGCATTTATAAGTAAGTGGAATAAACCAGTGAATCTTATATTACAATTGGGCATTTTACATTCAAACTGATATAGGCTTTATATGCCCAGGAATAAATCTGAATTCACAGCATTTGTACAAGTACTATAAGACTTAATGGAACACCTATCAATCAAGTGCTAATGACATGGATATTATTTACAAAAATTCATTGAGAAAATAGAAACTAATCTATAAAAAATAATGATATAAATTATACTCATTATATACTAATTATACATTTTCTCTGTGTTTTAGGGACTAGTTTTATTACCCTTTGCATTTTAGTACTATGTGATAATGGAGATCTGGGTTTGAGCTACCTCAGATCATATCAGAATGAATTAAAAACCCAGTATCATGGGCATTTATTAAAATGCTAATTGTATTAGTCTGTATTCTATCATAAAAGGAAACTGAACTATTACAGATAAAAGAGAAATTAGAGCTGGTGAAGTTGAGGTTTAGGAGTCAGGAATAGAAACAAAGAAGTCACTTACTGTAAATACTCTGAGAACTGAGTTGGTTGGGCAGCTCAGATTCTGCAGGAAAATTCCAGAAGCTATCCTCTTTCAGATGCTGAAGTCAAGTCACAAATAAGAAGCTCATGGAAAGGTCTTTGGAAACTATCATTTCTATAGAAAGTATACCCTGATGCTTGTCGCTGTTGTTCGATTCCAGTTACCGAATCCAAGAAAATGTGGAGTCACTTAAACTTTCTCAATTAATCAACTGAATCCAGAACTTTGAGTTAATTGTCCCCACATTAATAAAGTCAGCCCTCTGTAAGAGCATATCCTTCCATCACTATTCATCACCTTTAGACTGCATCCTCATTTTTCTTCTTCTTCAATGGTAAAATTCTTGCAACTATTGTGGTGTGCAAGATATATATTGTAATGATATTCTGCACTCAATCTCCTGAAACATAGCAGAATTTGAGTTTGCTTATAGTCCCAGAAGCCACAGAAATTTTGGGTATGGATCTTGAGTCAAGTGCAATCTTTCTTTTTACTACAGTCATTTTCTAAGGCTGTTGTAATAAGGTTGCCACCAGTTTGGTGAATTAATCAACAGTAATGTATTTCCTCACAATTCTGGAAGCTTGTAGTCAGAAATCAGTTTTCTCCGCTGATGTCAAGGTTGCACTACCTGCTGAGGCTCTAGGGAGACTCAGTCCCTCACTGGTTTCTGCTTCTATTGACAGCTGGCATTCCTTGGCTTGCTGACTCCACCACTCTAATCTCCTTTGCTTTTACATCCCCTTACCCTCTTTTTTGAGTGTGGTGTGTTTTATCTTGAACTACCTTACAGTTGTGATGTCATGACATGAGGGCTCAACCAGATAATCCGGAAATATTTCCCTACCTCAAATTCCTTAACTTGATCACATCTGCAAAGAGGTTTTTTGTTTGTTTTTTTCCAATAAAGCAACATTTACAGGTATCAGGGATTAAAATTCGTATTTGGCAGCTAGGATGGCGTGGGGTGGGGGGTGGTAGTGGCAGTCTACTAACCCTATCAGATATTTATTTATTCATTTTTAAATGATCATCACAAGTTCTTTTTTTTTTAAGAGAGAGAGAGAGAAAGAGAGAGGAGAGAGAGAATTTTTTAATATTTATTTTTCAGTTTTCGGTGGACACAACATCTTTATTTTATTTTATGTGGTGCTGAGGATCGAACCCAGCACCTCGTGCATGCCAGGCAAGCGCGTTACCACTTGAGCCACATCCCCAGCCCCACAAGTTCTTAATGAAAGATTGGCCACCTTTCTCCAACAGGTGTGCACTAGCAAGGAAGACATGTCAGAATTTGGAGTGACAAGATTTAATGTCATCTGTCCTATTTACCCAATCTCATTTTCTGGAAGTGATTTGCTTCTTAGTCAATACTTTAAATAGGAGACTTTGCAAATCTATGATTTTTCTATAAAATGCAATTTAGCCATATATAGGAATTTGGGGTTAATTTTACAAAAAGTAAATCTTTAGTTACAGAAGATAGTTTTTTTAAGCAATTATAGAAACTTGATACTTTCTTACTCTAATCTTGAATTGAGAATATAAAACACTGTGTTGATAGCTTTTCTCATTTATTTCCGCTATAATTTTCAATGACAGCAGCTACATTATCATCCAAAGCCTATCCTCTATAGGCAGTTGGCTTCAGATAATAAAAAGTCATGATTAGAATAACTATTTTGCCTCTAAATGCCAACCACCACATGCAAATAGGCCATTAATGCCTTTAAATCTAATCAGATCAGAGAACCAATTTTCAGAATCATGGCCTTAAGGTTCTGCTTTCTTGGAACTAATATATAATTTCTCTCTCAGGGCTCAGTCATGAAACCAGAGCCATTCAAAATATTATTAAAACAACAGTTTGCTATAGGAACTCCAATGTACCCAAACAGAAGGAGGTAAGGATGTATAGTTCCAAAGAGGAAAATGTTGAATGAATCAGAGGCACTAATCACAACACCTGAAGCACTGATCTGTGCTAGCAGGTCAGAATTTGCAAAAAAAAAAAAAAAAAAAAAAACCTCCAGATATCCCAGCCAAAGTAACCAAAGGGGAAGTGGGAGAGAGGTAGTCATGCAGAGTTCTTTAGAAATTATTTTTACAAAGGGCAATTGAGCCCTCAGTGAGGAGTAAAAGACCTCTGTACATTGCCAGGTCCAAATAGTTGAGAAGGCAAACTAGAATCTGGAGCTGCTGATTTTGTGACAGATGACCACCACCTTTTGAGAGTAATAGCTTCAGATTTAAATCCACCTTTCAGAGGATACACAAGTTGTTTTCTTAACTATAACCTTAACCACAAGGATTAGGATTCTGAGAAATGTAGACCCTAGCTATAGTCAAAAGTGTTGATACTAAGAACATAAAATAGACTCCAACACACAAATCCTACTAATAAGTAGGGCCAAATTCTGAAAAGAAAAAGAAAACTAACAGAATCTTTTCCATTATGAAGACAGTAATACATGGAAAATATGCAATTAGGTAGTTTATAATACGATTGTTTCCATTGATTCTATCCACCTACTTCAATGCTCTGTGGAATGCATAGGAAAATAATAATATTAAACATTTCAAATTTAGAGAAGAAACACAAACAAAAGCAGTAGCAGAACAACTATGATAATATATATAAGCCACAACAAAATGTAATGGGAGTGGGGTGATTGGAAGGGAATGTCAATCCTATTTAAATTAGAATCTTAAATCTCTTAAGCCTCCTGCAGCTTCCCACTATGATATTTTCTGAGCAATCTCAGATATAAGATGCCCTGCTAGATACACATTGTGTAGGGTCAGAACTTTCTGGTCTTCTTTCATTTGAAATGAACCACATATAAGAGTGCCCATCATTCTTAATATACTCTTAATTATTTTCTTATTTATTTTCCTATGCTTCCTCAAAGGTGTTAACTCAGTAAAAGATACCTGGGTCCTTATCCTTTCTTACAAAACTATGGGGAAAGGAGCAAAATAGATCTACTTTATCCAATTCTACCTACACTATTTCTATATGCTCAATTTTCCCTAGTCACAAGACTAGAAAATAAATTGCATAAGATATTTAGCATGTGGTGGCCTAATTCGAACATTTTACCTTCTAATTATTCTTGACTCATGTCAGAAGTTATTAGAAAAGAAGAAGTAATCATGTGAAAAAAATGGAAAACGTCAAATGACAAGGATTGACTGTGTTGGGATATAATAGTGGTTTTAGTTAGTAATAATTTTTAGCTTTTCAGTCTAGTATTGGCTAACTATTATGATCCTGATGATCTGAATAAGGGGAAAGGAGACAAATACCTTGTGTAGTCTTCGCTTTATAAGCCCAAAATAAATTATTAGCATTGAACATAGAAGACATTTTACCAGCAGCTTTCTTTAGAGTCTACCATCTTTCTTCTTTGTTACTATAAGCCTTCACTTCTATCCTAGCATTTTCTTGTTCACAGGAAAAACTTAGCAAACAGAAAATGTGTCAGGGATTGGAAAGTAATGCAGAAGTCAATGATTTTCACTGTAATTCTTTTTCTATTTCTTAAGTGCTAAGAAACTTATAGTAACCATACTAAGTTTGTGAACTTAAGACCCCTCCATGATCCTGAAAATGTACTGCTGTTAGCAGTCAATTCAAAGGACGGAAGGCAGAGTTTTATGAGCAACAAAAATTTTAAGATGCTTTGAACATCAATTCTTTCTTCTTTCGCTCTTATAGACCATGATGAAAGTCACATCTTTGAAATCTTGAGGCATTAGTCTCTATGCCCTCTGTAATTTTTCTCCCTTTCTTCACCGTGTCTGAGGCCTTGATCTCTGGACATCTGCTTGTTCTCTTACTGTGGTGTCCCACCTTTCATTTGTACCTGGGTCATATTCTTTTCAGGTGTGAAGCCTCTCCATCTTACCTCTGAACTAAAACAGCTTTTGAAAAGCCATGAATCTACCAAAGGCTACAGGGAGGAAAAGTGAAGGGAAGTTAACTTAAAATAAACCATAGTATTTTTTAGATAAAGTTTCACAAAGCCTTTTTGATATTTTTTGAGCCCCTCTTCTAGAATATTTTATAAACTGTAAAGCTTTCTCCTTCCTCTTTTCTAACTAAATGGTTGCTGCTATCAAGTACTAACTGTTGTGTTTATGTAGAACACCGGAATATGCAGCCTCACAGCTAAAATAATGATGTTAAAGAGTTTAAGATAATGATTGATACCAATTAAAATGTCTTAGACTTCTAAAAAATAACTTTCAAACATTACTAAAGTATGAGAATATATTTAATGTAGCAAACAGAGCAATGTATCATACGTACTCTATAATTGTTATGTATACTCTATAATTATTCCCATTCCAAAGATCAAAAAATAGTCTGCTTAAGACCATCATATACCTACAGAAAGTTTATATCCCTTGTGGTGCTCAAGAATATATATTTAACAGATATTAAATATAGGTATGTTCCCCAAACATCACTATTTTCTTACAAAATGAAGACAGATAATCTCTCAATTGAGCAGTAGTACATTTATTTATGCAGAAATATTATTTTAGAGAATATCACTATAATTTATTTGCTAAATGAAGAGTAGACAATGGTTATTAAGATAAATAAGTAAGGAAGCAAAGGTGGTAAGTATTAGGCATGAGGTCAGTAGGTTGCCGAGAAACTGCATGGGAAGGTAGAAGCTTCCTTCACCTGTAGAGATTAATTGGTGAAAGTTGTCTTAAAAGATATGTAAACTAAGCCCTGAAAGATTAGAAGAAGTCAGGTAAAGTGAAGAGGCAAATATTTTAGGTAGGGCAAATTGTAAATAAGAAGGTCATGAGTCATGTGAAAACTGAGTATGTTCCAGGGACTTTTAAGGAAACCAGAATGGCTCTGCTCAGTGCAAGAGACGGACAAAAGCTAACTGAATTGGGAAAGGTGGTTGGGGTCCTGTGGGACTCTGTTGCTAACAGAGTAAACAACATGGAAGTCATTGGTAACCCTGTTCTTTGACAAGAACTTTAATGACAGAAAATATAAACCAGAAAGTTTGTGAATAAGAAATAATAATATAGAGGCAACATTTTTGTGTAGACAACTCTCTCTCAGCAGTCTTTGCTATGTAGTTCCCAAAAGAGGAAATATCTAGAACAGATATGCATTGATGATTAGTATTCTGCTGAATTATTGAGTTCCACAAAGTAATATAGTACATATTAAGTGAATTTAGGTATGGAATAGAGGAATACATCTAAAGAAAATTACACATTCAAAATTATAAGACTGTATGTATAGTTTTATAAGAGTTAAAAACAAATGACAGCTGTAAATGGTCTACTGACTTGATAGAATTAATTTCTGCTACACATATTTTCTTAGAAGATCATGTGAAATTATTTATTTATGGTGATAAATGCTAAACAAGAAATAAATTAAGTATTAGGTTTGACATAAATTTGTTGCCCTGAGCAAGTTTCTGTCAGATTCAATTCTATAATTTTTATAATCAAAGAGTTAGAATAAGTAAGATTAATTTTTCTTTGTGGTCCCTAAAATCCATGATTTTTGTCATACTGTATAATAAATAAATATTTGCTTTTGTGTGATTTTTTTGATTGCAAATAACAGAGACCCTTCTTGTTAGCTTGATTTGTTTATCTCTCCAGAGACAATTTGAACAGATGGAAAAAATAGACGTGCTTGCATAGGAGAGCACCATTATAAAGGTGCAGCTCTTTCTAAATTAAACAACTAATAAAATTAACACAACCTAATAAAATAAAAAAGAACCCTTTTTTCATTTTGTTTTGCTGGTAACTCGATAAACTGACTTTAGAGTTCATATGGAAAAAATACTCTGGAAATTTATAACAATGAGGAGAAACTACATTTATCATCTATTTAAATGCATAATTCTTCAGTATTTAAACTGATGATTTTGGCACATGAATGCGGTAATTAGTGCAACAGAAAAGAGTCTAGAAATGACTGATGAAAACATGGACTGTGTACAATTATGTTCAGGACAACTGAATAGCTATTTGAGAAAAAATAGTTCCATATACACTTCACTCCTTTTATCAGAATAAATTTCTAAGAGATCAAAGAAGGGGCAAATTGGAGCATTGCCTGGGCTAACTCCTTGCCATAAACTTGCTGTGCCCCCTTCACCATGAGATTCTGCTCTACTTTTTACTCCTTGATCTCTGTCACACTTGTCGTTTCCACATCCAGAGCCTCTTTGACATTCTGCAAAGCAGGTCAGAGTTCTCTATTGGTTGTAGACCTCTCCATCCTAATTCATTATTTGGCAACTCACCCAATCTGCTCCCTATTATTCAGAAATAGATTGAGATAGCTTGGCTATCTCAATGGATAACACAGGTCTCAATAGATACACACACACACAGAAAAAGAACTCTTACTGATGTTTTGTTCATATCTTTTTCTTCCTTTCTTATGACCCTAATGTGACTTGGAAGTAAAATGATAGTTATCTCAATACATGTGCTTAGCTATTAAATTAGATCTTACTTTAAAAACCAAATCCTCAAAAAAAGATAGTAGACGATAGGGAAGGCAACAGAATACAACAGACACTAGTATGGCAACATGTAAAACAGTGGATGTGTAACCGATGTGATTCTGCAATCTGTATACGGGGTGAAAATGGGAGTTCAAAACCCACTTGAATCAAATGTATGAAATATGATATGTCAAGAGCTTTGTAATGTTTTGAACAACTAATAATAAAAATTTTTTTAAAAAAAGAATATCTGTGAAGTCATCCCTTTGTAGCATGTATTAGGACATGATTTATTAATTAACTCTCTTTATGAGAAGATCACTCTGGTCAAATAACCTGTGGTCATGAGAAAATGGCCTTGTATAAAAAAATAAAGACTTTCTTCTCTGTAGTACCAGGGATGGGGAGGGCAGATGGTGTAACAGGAGTTTGGAAGGTATAGTCACAAAATCCAGGAAAATCAAAATTACAAGGAAAGGCAGGTAAGTGACTTACAACTTAATGACTTCACATCATTTCATTGAAGCAAAATGATAGCCTGATATAATAAGTTTAGCTTGAAATTTCTTTTAAAAAAATAACTTGGTCTTTGGCATAAAGTTTTAACTGTATTCTCTTAATTTTTATTGATTTTTTAAATATATGACAGCAGAATGCATTACAATTCACATTACACATATACAGCACATTTTATTCATATCCCTGGTTGTATATAAAGTATATTTTTAAGGATTATAAGAACTCAATTACTCCACATTAATGTCATCAATGCATTTTATTAACTTGTCATCGTGTTTTCAATTTATGTCATCTCACAAGAACTCTTGCATTTTATAAATCTGTTCCCCTATAAACTTTGCCATTCTAAGTAATATTTTAAATTTCTTAGTCACCTATATTTAGGTTTGGAAACTTGTGAAGTCAATCTATGTTCTTACATTCACATGATGACACAAATTATGGATCTTAATTCTGAATAGCTCTTTTTTTAATTTCCCCACTTTACTAATCACTTCTTATTCTCATATATATATATATATATATATATATATATATATATATATATAATCTTATTTATATATGACAGAAGAATGCATTAAAATTCTTATTACATATATAGAGCACAATTTTTCATATCTCTGGTTGTATACATATTATATTAACACTTGTCTTCATACATGTACTTTGGATAATAATGATCATCACATTCCACCATCATTAATTACCTCATGCCCCTCCCTCCCCTCCAACCCCTTTGCCCTATCTAGAGTGTCTATTCCTCCCATGCTCCTTCTCCCTATCCCACTATGAATCAGCTTCTTTATATCAAAGAAAACATTCGGTATTTGGTGTTTTGAGATTGGCTAACTTCACTTAACATTATCTTCTCTAACTCCACCCATTTACCTGAAGATGCCATGATTTTATTCTCCTTTATTTTTGAGTAATATTCCATTGAATCACACCCTATTCTATCATAGGCCCAGCTTCTTCTGCTGAGATTAAAAGTAGAGGGAGGTAGCTCTCAAACAGATATTTTGTTATAACAATGGACTAATACAGCATATCAGAGGTGGGTTAACTTTCTGAAGAAAATAGGTTTATTTAGTTCACAGTTCTGGAAATTCAAGGGCAGAGCATGGTCATTGTTTGGGCTATGATAATTATCTCATGACTGATAAGTGGATGGTATCACAATGATGGGAATAGGTGCAAGAGGAAGAGATCTCATTTTCAAACAGGATCCAATGAGAGACGAGTGTCCTACAATGTCTTCTAAGGGCAAAGTTTTAATTAAACTGAGAACCTCTCACTGGGTACCACCACTTAATTGTCCCATTGCCTCACATATCACTACAATGAACACCCAAGCTTCCAAAACCTGAAACTTTTTGGAACACACACAAGCCATATCCAACCTATAGCCTGTCACTGTCTCTTAGATTATATCATTATGTTCCAAGAAAAAGGATTCTGAAAGTCTGCTTCCCTATACAGGTAGGCAGTGACTTTCTGGAGGAGATGGGCAATTCTGGAATTTAAGATTTAAAATTGAGACATTATTATTTTTTTAAATGAAAGAAATAGAAATATAGCAAAATCAGTATTGGGATAATTTAATTAAAAGCACTGTTCACCTAAATGATAAAGGGCTGCTCATAGAGTCATTTTAGTTACAAAAAATATTTTTAAAGGCATAATAATCTTATGATCTTCTCAATTAATAACTGCATGGGTAATTGTGACTGTTTTCATTTTGCATGATAGAGTAAAGGCAATAGAATTTTTTCCCAGATAGTAAATAATTTAAAACAAATTTTATTAAAACAAGCAGTGATATATTATAGAATAGAATGTAAAATCCACATGAATAATTTAGAATAAAGCAGAAGACCACAAGAATTTCTCATTTATTTGGTTAGTCTCTTGGGAATTTATCACAAATACCCAGGAATATTCATATTATCCTCTTCTTTCTTGTTGGAAAAGTTTATAAAGCAGTGTTCTATAAAAGTGAACTATTTTTAAATTTTCTAATTAAATATGAACAGAATTCAGATTCATACAGCCTTATGTAAAATAATGAAAAAATGAATAAAATGCTCAATTTAGTACATAGTAGGAAGCAAAAGTTTCTCTAGTCATGTTATTAGGTGGTTTAATGTGGAATGTCGGTAGTGCTTCCAAAGTTCCAATTTTATAAAATATCAAACCTGATATTAAAGGAGTTTCCTATTCATGTTTAAACTCTAATAGATGAATTGCATATAAATGTTTTAAACACCTATCAGAAAAAATGAGAAAGTCTCAGCAAATTTAATGTTGCTTAAATTGCAATGTCTATAGAAAATAGCAGTAGCTTGAGGGTCTGTTATATTCTTCCTCCTGCCATATTGTATCTGCACAAGATTTGACAAGCTATTTTTCATGAGTAAAACACAGACAATACCACCCATGTAAATAGTGGGAGCACCCCTAGGAAGTCACATAGTCTCTGTAGATAACAGAGTAATGCAGAGATTGAAGCTTTGGTGTTTTGGGAATGTTGGGGATTACTCAGGGCCTCATATATGATAGGAAAGTGGTCAAACACTGAGTTTCTCCTTCAGCCTGAGACTGAGATTTTTGTGAAAGTGCATCTAACCAGATTCAGTTTTGGTTTGGGTTTGTTTTTTCCATATGGCCTCCTGTTGGTAAAAGAGGAAGGTAGGCAGCACTCTACAGACAACTTAGCTTGACCACCCTGCATGTTCTATGGTGCCCCTTACTTGACACACTATGAAAAAATTATATATTGTTAGTGTGGATTATAAGTAAAAAAAAAAAAAAAAGGAGAAAGCATCTATGTATTTTTAGGCTATTTTGTTACTTTTTGATATTGCCTGTGCTCAATTTATCTTTCAATTTAATATCCCTAGTTTTGATTCTGTGAAATCTCTCTGCCTGTACATAGTCTTGTCCTCCTCCACACTGTCACTTTATATCACTAATCTTAGCTCCCATTTTTTTAAGGAGTGAAAAGAGCTGAGAAAAAGAACAAGTTCAGGATAACAAAATGAGTGTGTGTGTGATGCTGGGCAGAAGAGATATGCTATGGGTGTGGTAATGCATATGCTATACACGTGTCCATGCTTCATAGATAAGCTGTGCTAGGTTGTAGCATTAGACCAGAATTAATAAATCCATGCACAGGTTATATGATCTTTGGTTAAATGTCTTACTAAAATGGAAACAACAGACATGGACTGTTGAGTTCACATCCTGGCTAGTTAAGGGGAGGACCCTCATCTGTCATTTCATGCACTAAAGATGCGGGACCTGTTTACACTGTAGAGTTTTCAAATAAACTGTTGATTGACTTGAGTTCAAACTTTTTTCCATATAATTTTACTGTTACCTGGAAACCTGTACCATTTATTGAAAGGGCATAAGATGTGCCATTTCCTAAAATGCAAATTTTGCTACATGGGGTCTTTCAATCTCTACACAAACCTTCACAACAAATTCATACTTTGTGAAATGGCATATCATGCCCTTAAAAACAATGCAAACCTCCCTGGTCTTTCTTATTCCAAATATTCCTCGGTTTCTCTTTCTTCCCCCCTTCCTCCCTCCCCTCTCTCACACAGACACACACACACACACACACACACACACACACACACAGAGTCTTCCTGCATGTCTTTCACACACACACACACACACACACACACACACACACAACTATTCACATCAATATATATGCAGTTCTTGTGATACTACAACATTTTAGACCTACACCTTTGCAACTTCACATAAGCACCTTCCTGTGCTCTTTTCAATATTTAGACTTAGCAGAAATTTGGGGGGACCCTACAGCTTGGTGGGGGGATCTGCTGAGCTGGGCACTACAATCTATTGTGTCCTAGTCATTCTACCACAACAGGAAGTGTATACCATTATGAGAGGGTCATGGCTTTTTGGTTTATGGGGCTTGGCTTAAGGAACAGGAAATAACTGAATCATTTTATGAGATAAATGATGAATAAATTAATGTAATGATATTTATTTCTTGATAGAGATCAATGAATATTTCTCTGTGATTTTTAAGCTTTTATTTTTAAAATATCTAGAGAATGCACTAAGAAGAAACAAGTAAACATGATTTTTTGTCCTAATGTCCAGAAAATAATTATTAGCAGTTTGCTTTATTCCCTGAATTCATTCATATATCCAAACATCTATAATTTAAAATAAAAACAGAATATTCTAGGACTGCATTTTTTAAATTGTGTTACTTTAAAATGAAACAATGGGTATTTTTAACAAGCTGGGTACATCCATTTAAATGCCATGAAAATAGCAAGTTATTTCTAAAGGAAAGAACTGCTTTTTTGTTTGGGAGAAACCTTAATGAGCCCTTTGGTTATTGTAAGGAGAGACTAGATTGTAGAAGCTGAGGCAAATTGGAGTTAATTTGCCCAGTCAAACATTGTAAAACACAGTCTTGCTATTGAAAGAGGACAGCTGATTTTTTGCTGCAAAGATGGCTTAGTGAAATGAAAGCACTTCCTAGACTCTCATGTAGCTTAAAACGTAAGGTAAAAACTCCTAGAACTGTCTGTAAATGATGTGTTCCTAGAACTGTCTGTAAAAATCATATGCCACATGCTCCCAAACCGTTCCTCTTCCCTTGTTCCTTTAGTCTGCTTAGAATGTGGCATGGTCAGCCTGGAATTCTTCCTGCATGTCCACACATTGGCCATGACCTTTCTGAAGCATGAAACGGATACACGTGTCTGTTTTGTAGGTAGTTATTTCTACAAAACAAGTGTGATTTATGTATTTAATACACTTTATATCAAATCATCTTCTGGGAAAGTTACAGCATTCTCACTCCAACAACAGGAGAATGTTCTAATTCCAAGTATTTTAAATATCACTGGATACCTCATGTTTCAATTCTTGCTTATTTCTCAACAGAAGTATCTCACTGGCATTTTAATATGCATTCAAATATTCCTAGCTAGGTTAATTTTTACTAATATTTAAAATTGTGCTGTTATAATTTTTTGCTCTTACTCTTTACATCAATTTTTATTCTAATTCATCATGCTTTCAAAGTAATTGAAATAATTGTATATTTTAAAATTTAGTTCTCTGTGCACTAAAGATAAAAATGCATTTATTTCCTACTCTGAAATTTATCTTTAATTCTCATTATGTTATGTTTCAAGGTACAAAATCTAAAATGATTTAATGTGCTTCTAGGCTATGAAACGTATTAGTAGGAGGGAGACACTTTAATTGTTTATTGTTTAAAAACCGTATATCTTTCCAAGAATGGTGGCACATGCCCGCAATTGCAGACTCCAGAGGCTGAGGCAGGTGGATCATGAGTTCAAAGCCAGTCTCGGCAATTTAGTAAGGCTTTGAGCAACATAACAAGATCTTGTCTCTCAAAATAAAAGCAAAAACAAAATACCCTTATATCTATACATGTCTACACACACAGAAAATAAAGAATAATGTTCATCAGAAGTCTTAACTTTATGTTTAAGTGAAATCTTCTAATACAATTGAAAACAACTTGCCTGTGTCCACATAGGATCAGACCTTAGTAAAATCAAGGACTAATTCAGCAATTTTAATTAACAAGATCTCACTTTTCAAGAAAAACTGACTAAAGAAATAAAGTTGTTTTTAGTAACTTTGCTTATTTCAGAAACATTCTGAACATTTGTTTCTTTGAAAAATATATTGCTCCACTAGCTTTCTCTCAGGACAACAAATTATTCTTTATGGTAAATAGCTCTCTTCTGAGGGTATAAATCACTCAACTGGGTAAACCACTTGCTTATCGAAATAATTTACTCATTAAATGCTTGTTTCACTCTACACCAGTTCTAAATAATTCTTATATGAACTTCTTCACTTGATGCTAATCAGATTTCTGTACCAATGAGACTAATATCATTGACCTGCCTAAACCCAGATCCCTAAACTTTACAAATATATGTCAAGATCCCTTGACACATACATACTTTATAAGCACTATCAGATAAGTATTTTTATCTTAAATTGTAAAGAAAAATAAAATTTTAAAATACAATAAGGCATCAAGGTGAAATCTCCCTTATCATAGCTGGTATTACTTTAGAATACACATATTTACGTATTAAATATATTAAATATTATTTATTTTTATATACAAATATGAATTATAAAGGGAGATGAGAACAAGGAGAGATTTGAAAGGATTAGCTCATGGAATTACAGAGGCTAGGAAGTTCAGACCCCAGAAATTCAGCAGTATAGTTTCAATATGTGTCCAAAATTTGATGAGGACCACGTCCTGACCCAAAGACGGATAGGCACATAGAAATAATTCTCTCTCACTCAGTTTTGTTCTATTAAGGCCTTTAATGGATTGGGTAAGGCCTACCCACAAAGGAAAAGGCAATCTGTTTCACTCAGTCTGTGGATTCAAATATTAGTCATATCAAATAGCACCCTCACAAGATTCAACCAGAATAGTGTTTAACCAAATATGTGGACATCTGATGGTTGGCCCCATCAAATTGATACATAAAAATAACCAGCAAAAGTCTACCCCATGTCCACTTGTACTCATACACATTTCCTTAAAATATATGAAATCTCCAAACAAACACAATAGTAAGATCATAATGCTGTAGAGCGTAATGTAACTATCTTGTGTACAACACAAATTGCACTAAATCTGCCCCCAAATGGAGAACAAAATCTTTGAGAAATGTTTGGTATTCTCCTTAATGTCCCATAGCTAAATATTATGGCACAAACTTAACAATAGTTAACTAATGTGATAAGAAATCAATATACTTTATGTTACATGCTAAGGGAATGGGAGAGGGAATGAAGAGCTTTGGGGGGAAAGAGGTTCTTTATCAAATGTGGTTTTTACTCAACTACCAAGAACTTTTCCAAGCTTCCCTTTGTAGAACATTACTTGGAAAAACCAGAAATTTGTGGGGGTTTTTTCCTAATTTCTTTTTCTCTTTTTAACCTTACATGAAAATGAGGTTATTCCTAAAACTATAGAAAGAAAGAAATTTAAATTTTCAAAAACTATACTTTTTTTATAAGTTTTAATCCTGCAGGTACAAAATATAAGGGTGTATTTCAGGGCACACAAAAATACTTTCAGGTCAATTATACAACTCTCACCCAGGGAATTAAAATCCCTGAGCTTATCTATCCTTTTCAGCACTTTGTCCAGTGAAATAAAGAGCAAAAATCCAATCTCATTATATTACTTATATTTCTAAAAATACTTTAAAAGATCATACACAGTTACCCATTTCTCTGGTTCTTGTAAGTGGTGGATTAGAAGTATCCAGTGGAGATATTTAGAATATCTTTATTGCCATATTATACTGTGTACTATAAATGCTCTCTTTACAAGTAGAAAAGAGTCATTAGGGTCTTTAAAAATAATATAATTAGAGAGGCAATTTCAGAAACCCAAGAATCAAATTAGAAAATTTGCCCTTAAAATTCTGTTTTTCTAGAGCCATTCTTGACACCAAAATCAGTGTTAGTAGTCAAGGTTCTTATAAGAAACAGAATCAATAAAATAGATTACAGATGGATACACAGATAAACAGATTGAGATTTATTATAAGAACATTTTATATGTAAAAAAAATACATATTATATATGAGAGACATATATATATGAGAAGGATAAGAGAAAAAGAGAAAAAATTTAGGGAAATGTTCATGCAATCATGGAGGTATAGAAATTTAAATCAAGGAGGGCCAATAATATAGGTCTAGTCTGGGTCCAAAGACAGGAAACCAATGTTCCAAGTAAAATATATTCTGTCAGAGAGAATGAATTCTTTCTTATTCAACCTTTTATCATATTTAGGGTTTTAACAGATTTTGAAGTAGCCTACACACATTAAAGATGGCAATGCACTTTACTTAGTTTATGGTTTGAAATGTTAATCTCATTAAGAAACATCCTCACTGATACACCCAGAAATAATGTTTAACAAAACATATGAGCTCCCCAACATTCAGTTACAGTTCTATATACAATTAATACTCACAAAAGTTCATGTGGGCCTTCTTCCCTTTAATTCTCCTTCCCCTATGATTTTTTTCAACATATTTTTTTTATGTCAACCAGAGGACCTTTGTATTTCTATTTATTAGGAAATTTACTCCTTCCTTAAGAATAGTATAACCTTTTTCATTAACTTTCATCTCCTTTTTATTTTTGACTCTAGCATAGGTTGTATTAATTCAGCTCCTTTATAATCTGCTCTTGGCTGGGCACAGTTACATATGCCTATGATTACAGCAGCCCAGGAGGCCGAGTCAGGAGGATTTCAAGTTCAAAGCCAGCCTCAGCAACTTAGCAAGGACCTAAGCAACTTAGCAAGACCATATCTCAAAAATAAATAAATAATGAATAAAAAGGACTGAAGATGTAGCATAGTGATTAATTTCTCCTGGGTTCAATATCTGGTATCAAAAATAAAAAAAATATATATAGATAAAATCCATTCTTGGATGAGTGGACTGTGAATGGAATGGGGGGGGGGGGGGTCACAAGCAGAGCAGGAAGACACACAGCTTAGAATTATTGCCAAAATGAACTTTCATAAAATTACATTCCTAGTTAGTTCTCATGCTGAAAGGTTACCATTTTATTCCTTCATCTTGGTTCATATTACCTCATTTATGTTTTCAATCTTGATGCAGGAATTTGAGATGAGACAGAAAACTACATGCCATGATATAAGGTATTATCAAGAAGATCTCATCTCTGAGTCATTGGGTAGGAAATGAGGAAGGTGCAAAACACTTCCTTCAAATTCTACAAATGATAATTTTTCTTCCTATCATGCAGTAAGTATGTATCAGAATCAATCACCAACTTTCTTTCCATTTCAGTATTTCAGCAAAGAAATTAATGAACAAGTGGAATGTAAATTTTTTTTATCAAAAGCTTTTATGAGTTTGAAATGTACATATTCCATACATTTATACAGGTCTTCCTGAGATTTTCATTTTAATCAAAGTGATATTTTGTGAATTTCATAGAAATTAGCTACTTTTGTTGACCACACTTATCATTTTCATCAAAAACATAACTCTTATTTTTTATCTTGTTTTTATCATGTTTTGTCATTCAGATATCAAAATAGATTTTTTGTGCTTGTCATAATTTTTAGCCTAGCTATCTTCTATAGATTATTTTTTGAATTTTCTAGAGAAAATTTATCCTTTAGTATTTTATAACTTCAATTTTGCAAACATCACTTTAACTATTAAAATATTAATTCTGGGGGGGATATAGTCTTTACATTAAATTGATTTACTTTTACAATAAACTGTTTATAAAAATATTTAGATGTTCTATTCTGGCTTTTGATCAGAAAACCTACTAATTTATATGTTAAGCATTTCTTTCAATCTGCTATATTTAAAAATAGGTATACTAGCTTACTTTTTAATGAGAGACATATTTAGGAATTCTAGTCAAAATTGTACACATCTTCAAGTTTAGCATATGATATTTTATAAGTTTGAATAAGAGGGTGTCCCCTTATTCTTTCCTTTTCTGTAATAAAATGTAAATTTCTGCATATAATTATAAAGCTATGTCAACATTCAATTCAATAAATATTGATTTTAAGCCTTATAATTGCAGGATGCCCTATAACAAATATAAATTTGAATAAAAACAGCCCTTGATTTAGCTATGTGGTCATATGAGAAGGATCCCTGGCCATTATTAGATAAAAGGCTTAGGAGAAAAAAAAAAGAAGTGGGCATTGAATCTCAAAATTATGGTGAAAATTGAGAAATTAAATTTAGATGTGACTTTAAAGGATACAATGGACCTAGACAATGAAGTACAAAGAATAAAGTTGTAGTAGATAGGCTCCAGAGGAACATTAAATTCCAGAATGCCTTCAGAAAATTAACACAGATATTCACATTTTACCTTCCAAATACATTGTTGCTGGTTTTATTGTCCATTTTTTGTTGTTGGTGGTGCTAATTTACAGTGCACTTTATAAGCATATATGAGATCATATTTTCAACCTTAAAAGACCTACAGAACACCGAGGAACATTGAATAGGCAGAAAGAGGTCAAGAAGGACATGGAGTTAAGCAGAGCTGAACGACAGAGTTCGTACAAAGAAATTATGGACAATAAATCTGAAAAACAAAGTTGTGTTATAGAGAAATTTATAAGAGTTATACCATATTCAATAGATATATCTTACAACATTATTATTAGAATAATCATGCATCGCAATTGGTTTTATTTAGTACCATATGTTTTTGTTCAAAAGGTTGGAGATCTGTCTCTCCAAGTGGTCTTTCCCTTCCTGTGAGCATGTGTGTAAGTTCTAGGAACCTTACACTAAGATGAGTTATTGGTAGAAAAAGATTTTTATTTAATTTTGTTTTAATTGACAAATAATAATTGTATATATTTATGGGGTACAATGTGATGTTTTGATGTGTGTGTACATTGGAATGAATAAATGAAGCTGATTAGTATATCCTTCAACTCACATAAATATAATGTATTGTGACACTAACATTTAAAACTACTTTCTTGGCAATTTTGAAATATATTAAATTATCGTTAACTATAGTCATCAGGCTCTGCAGTAGATCGCAAAAATTTAGTTCTCTCCAAATAAAATTCTGTTCACTGTGAGTTCCACGAGTAGTGTTTGTCTTTCTGTACCTGTCTTATTCCCTTTAACTTAATATTTTCCAGGCCCCTCCACAATATCACAAATAACAATATTTCATATTTTTATCCATTATATACTTATAATATATCTGTTATCCGTGCATTTGTTGATGGACACTTAGATTAATCCTCTATCTTGGCTAATGTGAATAATGCTACAGGGAACATGGAATAACAGCTATCTTTCAGTATGCCGATTTCAACTCCTTTGCATATATTCCCAGCTGGTGGTACTGTTGTATCATAAGGTCATTCAATCTTTGTTTTCTGAGAAATGTCCATAGGAGTTTTCCATAAGGGCTATACTGATTTATATACCTATCAACTGTGCATAAGGGCTCACTTTTTCTCATGTCTTCACCAACACCTGCTATGTTGTCTTTTTTCATAATAGCCATTCTAATTGGAGTACAGTGTTAATTCATTGAGGTTTTAATTTGCACTTCCCTAAATATTAGTGATGTTAAACATTTTTTCCTTTACCTATTGGCCATTTGTATGTTTTCTTTATTCTGGTCCTTTGTTTATTTTTGAATCAGGTTATGTGTTTCCTTGTGATTGAATTGTTATTTGAATTCCTTATATTTATTGGAAATTACCCATTATCTGATGTATGGCTTAAAAATATTTTCTCCCATTGCATAGATTGTCTCTTCACTCTGTTGATTGCTTTCTGTGCTGAAGTTTTGGGCTTGATACAATTTCATTTGTCTATTTTTGTTTTTGTTTCATGTGTTTTGGGGGTAGCTTCCTCAAAATTATTTCCAGACCAATATCATGGAGTACTCCCCCTTAATCTTCTTCTAATAGTTGTACATTTTCTGATATTACATTCAAATCTCTAGACTATTTTGAGCCATTTTTAATAAATACTATGAGATAAAGAATCAGCTTTATTCTTCTGCATGTGGCTACACTGTTTTCCCAACAATATTATGTGAAGAGATTGGATTTCCCTGTTGTGTTTTTAATACTTTGGTTTAAAATGTCTCAGTGTAAATACTTAGGTATATTTCTGGGCTCTCTATCCTACTCCATTGGTTGATATGTCTCTTTTTATGCCAGTATTATACTATTTTCATTGCCTCAGTTTTGTAATATATTTTGAAACCAGGTATTGTGATACCTCCAGCTTTTTGCTAAATATTGCTTTGGCTATTTGAACATCTTTTATAGTTCCGTATGAATCACAGGCTTTTTTTTTCTATTTTTGTGAAAAATATCATTGGGAATTTGATAGGAATTGCATCGAATCTGTAGATTACTTTGGGTAGTGTGAACATTTTAGAAATACTAATTATTCCAGTTCATGAGAAATAGGATATAGTTCTGTTTTGAAAAAAAGAAATTTCAATTTTTTTCATCAATATTTAACTACTTGATTATATTTATTTATTTATACTATTTTTATAAAAGATTTAATACCACCCTTTTGAAAAAGAGGAAATGGTTGCCTTAGCTGCTCACTAACGCAGGAATTCCTTGTCTCTAATTCTAATTTAGACAATCATGATTTGTCTCTGGATGCAGTAACCTGTTCTGCCCTGGCATCTCAGACATCCTCATGACAGCTTCACTTTAGAATTGTGAGAAACCAACCACTCACTCTCTATTCCATACATTTTACTTTACTCAGTTTTAGTTTTAGTGTCTACAGAGCGTAGAACTGCATGAACATTTTTCAGACATCACTTTACTGACAGGGAGACTACATAACACATAACAGGAGCTGAATGAGTATCCTCCCCTCACCCTCCCTCTCCAGATATTTCAAAAAAGGTCTACACCCTGGAAACCAAAAGAGTTCAGGATTGAGCCTGACCTGGTGCCCCTTAGAAGACAATGGGAAGGTACTGAAATTTTTTAAGCAAGATAATATGATCTGAGCTGAATGTTGAAGGAAGCAATTTGGCATCAGTGTCAAATTTGTTTTCAGAGGAAAATATAAGTCATTTAAATAAACCAAGTATAAATAAAAAAGTCATCAGAAGGCATCAAAGGGCAAGATTTCACATACAGACTTAGCATGCACTCTACCCTATAACTAATTGGAAGGAAAGAGAAAGAAAGTGAATAAAAAATAACTAAGTTTTCAAGTTTCGGTAATTGAGATTTTAAAATTTAGCAGAAGAACATAGTTTTAGATATACAAACAGTCAAATTCAGGCTTCACCCAACAGGGGTACAGATTTAGTTTACATGAACAGGATAAAAAAATATATATATCCTGGTGCAAATGATATAGTGTAGCTCTTATTAGGCAAAAAGTTTATTTTGGGGGGAAATAAATAGGTGGTTATTGTAGTTCTTTAAAAAAAATACTAGATTACCATTCAAAAAATCTTTTTTTAGTTAAAACCATAAACATAATGGTTAAAAACAGAATAAGAAATGAAAAAATCCAAATGGGACTAACAAGCGAGTTTAATCTGGGGACATTCTATCTTAAGTTACTTTTAATTTATAACAAGTTAGAAAGAAAAATAAAATAAATTGCCCTCACTTCTCAAATATTGATGCCCATTATAACTGCATGTATTGGCAAATCATTTCACAGATCTGTGTCAGAGTCTATTGTATCAAAGTGGGTTTATTATAATTATTGTTGTTCAAGTACAAATGACAAATTACATAATATGTGTTTTAACATTTTGAACCAAAAGTTCAGTGTTTATAGGCCTTGGGCAAATGCTCATTGCCTTCCAAAACTATTAGGCACACAGTCAAGAAAATTCACTCTCCACTGGAGCTTACTAAATCAACACTTGTCGAATTAAATCCTTCATCTATTTCTACTGTTTAGAAAATTCAGAGACTAATCTTAATATAAAAGTTCAATATATAAACTCCTATACATGAAACTGGAATTGTGGTAAATAAAACAAATCAAAGACTAGTTTTCAGTCATGCTTTATTTTTATAATTTAGATTTTTTAAACATGAAATTTAGAATAAAAAGAAATTATAATGGGAAGGGACGGTCATCAGAAATTATTTACACCCAAAGATATATCACAGAACTCTGAAAAGCTATGGAAAAATCAATAGTCATTCTACAAATACTTGTTCAAACTTTATTAATATTTATAAAACCTGTTGTAATATACTGTATGTAGAGTGAAATATCATTTGGTAAATATCAGCATTCT
Organism: Callospermophilus lateralis; assembly: GCF_048772815.1. NCBI lineage: Eukaryota > Metazoa > Chordata > Mammalia > Rodentia > Sciuridae > Callospermophilus > Callospermophilus lateralis. Next base: position 136,460,181 of record NC_135308.1, read on the forward strand.
TTTTATCATTAGTTTTGAATTTATACTTTGAGGGACAGGATATAAAACCTCTCTACCTGTAGCTGTTTAATTAAAGAGTAGGAAAAGTTGTGTTTAAGCCTTAAAAATATTATCACATAGCAGAGGATAGCATGCTCAATATGAGATCACCTACAAATAAGATGGATAAATTTAAATTATTCAAGATTGCATTGGTCTGTTTCCATTGCTATAACTAAATACCTGAGACTGGGTAATATAGACAAATGAGATCTATTTAATTTAGAAACTAAAAATCCAGTTCTACAAATTTGACCTCAGGTAAGGATCTAATGGTAGATGCCATCATGGCAGGAGTGCAGGGAAGAGGTAGGGAGTAAATGGCCAGTCAAAACGTCAGGCAATAGAGAGGGACAAGTCGTACTCTTTTACTATAATCCTCTTTGAAAACTATCCAGGTCTAGTGAGAATTAATTTCTACTGAAGGCAGCATCTTCAAGTATGTAATTATTTCCCACTAGTCTCCACAGCTTAAAAATTTCATCTCCTTCCATATTACCACATTGGGACCAATCTTCCGATGGGTGAACCTCTGTGGACACAGTTTGTATATTATATACAAACTAATATATAAATGTGAATGATTTATCCCCTATATACAAACTATAGCCAAATTAGACTGAAAAATAAAGTTAACCATCATGGTCAGTAAAAAAGAAAAGAGTAAGAACATACAAAAGAAATACAGAACAAATAAGATAGGTAAACCAAAATCCAACCTAGTAATAACTACATTTTATGTAAAAAATCCAAACATAAATTAAAAAATAGTGTCAGACTGTAAATAAAATAAGACCAAACTATATATTCTCTTTAAAAGAGCAGCTTTCATGAACAATATATAAATAAATTGAAAGTGGAAGGAAGGAAACTGTTTATAATACAAATTCAACCAGAAGGCTAGCTAGCTAGACTCTATTAAAGGTAGAATGGATTTCAGGAGAAAGAATAATAACACAGGGGCATATCATGATGATAAAAGAATAAATTCATTGATAAAATATCAGTCCTAAACATGTATGCAATTGATAACAATAAAACTTACAGCAAGAAAAGTTTAACTTAAAAGAGAAAAATAAATACTCATTATTACATTATAATAACACTCCTCTTGCAAAACTGGTATAACAAGTAGTTATAGAAAGTGGAGATACAGAATATTTAACAAATGTGACCCAATTGATAATAATAGAACAAAGTTTATAATCATAGAATAGTACATCACAAATCTATAAAATACACATTCTTTGTATAGCCGTAAGACTTTCTATTCAATTTACAAAGATAGAACTGGTATAAGAATACATCCCCTGACTAAAATATAATTAAATTAAAGATCAATATCTAACAGGTACTAGGAAAGTTTCTAAAATGATAAACAGGATACTTCAAAATAATGCATATATCAAAGAATTCACAGAAGATTACTTGTCCCAATCTGCTTTCAGTTGCTATGCTATAATATAAGAGATGACAATTTATAAAGAATAAAATTTATTTGGCTCACATTGAGAACTCCAAGAGCATAGATTGACTTCCACTCAGCATCTCCTAAAGGCCTTCTTGCTGCATCACGTGGCAAGATAGAGTGAGAGTGCTAGCTCAGGTGTCTCTTGCTCCTCTTCTAAGTGCATTAATGCCAACAAGCGGATTCCATCTTCATGACCTCACCTAATAGAATTTATGGCTCCATCTCCAAATGCCACTAACATATTAATTTTGGGATTTATTTTCCAACACATCTTTTGGGAGAGGTATTTAACCATAGCAAATATAAAATATTATTACTGAATCAAAGTGAAAATGCAATGTTGATATACTACTTATTCAGTTAGTTAAAATTAAAAAAGCTGACATTATCATATAATGTAAAGGACATAGAGCAACCTGATTTTCAATGTAGCTTTTCTAATTATTTTTAAAACACTATTTTTCAATTATTTTGGAATACTGTTAGGCAGTTTCTAATAAAATGGAACATAATTACTTTATTTACTATTTACTCAAAAAAAGTAGAAATATATGTCCACAAAAATATTTGGGCATAAATATCTTCAGAAGCTTTAGTCAAAATAATCTACAATTGCAAACATTCAAATGTTCATCAACAGGTAAATGGACAAATTGTGCACATGTCCATACCACAGACTATCATTCAACTAAAATTAAAAACTTCTGAACTACTGATACATGCAACCATGAGGATATGTTAAAAAAAATGTACACAACATAAAGAACTCAGGCACAAAAGAGTACATACATTATAATCCCATTTATTTGAAGTGATCATAATGTATGTACTCTTCCACGAGAGGCAAGATTAATCTATAGTGATAGAATGTATATCAGTGTTCAAGATTATGGACTTACCAAAATTCATAAAATTATGTTTTTAAAATAAGTACACTTATTTCCCCTTACAAAGAGAATTTGAAAGATCTTGATACAACCTTGAATTTGAAAAGGAATCTACAGAATGATGAGAATACTATGGCCCTTTATCATAAAGATGGACACCATGTTATAGACACTGGAATAAGCACTTAAATATGCTTTGGGAGAATAATAAGAAATTTTTAATGGTGATTTTTTTTCAAGGGAAGATAGCTTCTTTCATATTGACACGTCATACCCTGTTTAAAATTTTCAATCATAGACATGTTATTTTTAAAAACTGGTTTTATATGTATGGGGTGTCATGGGCTCTTTTTAAATCAGTTTATATTTTTTAAAAGTTAATAAAGATCATTAAAATACAAATTACAGCAGAGTTTCTTAAAATATAGAATCACCTAGGCAAAGTAAGTGTTTACTTCTCAATTGGGAAAATTTTGCAGCAGAAAATTTCAAACTAATTATTTTATTAGTGAGAAATAAGTATAAGACATCTTTGAAAGGAATAGAAATCACTAGAAACATTATATTCTGTGGTAATCCACTAAATAGGGAAGAGAGGTGGAAGAGAGGTGGGAGGGAGAGGGAGGGAGAAGGGGAATTGCACAGAAGATGAAAGGAGACCCTCATCGTTATACAGAATACATGTATGATGATGTGGGGGGGCGGGAAGAAGTGTATCACATTAGATTGGGTAGAGAGAAGTGACGGGAGGGGAGGGGAGGGGAAGGGGGGATAGGAAGGGCAGCCGGATAAAATAGACATTATTACTGCTGTATATATATACGTGACTGTATGACCAATGTGATTCTGCAGCCTGTACACTCAGAAAAATGAGAAATTATACCCCATCTGATTCAAATGTATGATATGTCAAGATCATTGTACTGTCATGTGTTAACTAATTAAAACAAATTTAAAAAATTAGACAAAATTTAAAAATAAAATAAAAATATTATTGAAAATAAAAAAGAAATATTATTTTCAGGAAAAATATTTTACAGAAATCTCAAATATAATGAAAATTACACTTGCCCGTCTTGTTGCCAGAGGCAGTTGTCTTGTTGTATATTGTATTTACTGTAATCTTGATTCAGGTATTTCAATTGCATATTGCTAATCCATTTTCTGTGTATGGATTTGGTATAAAATTGTGTTGGGGTTTGCTTTTATTTTGCGTCTTTAAAGACACACTTTATGGATATAACTTATGAAGATGATGGTTTCTTGAAGAATTTGTACTGACAAAGGAACACCTGCTACTCAATAAGAGCTCCGAGATTGTCAAAACTAATTGAAGGACACGGTGCACTTTGTTCTCTATTTCTGAAAATCATTCTGTACGTTGGAAGACCTGCAAGCATTGTGCTCACCTAAAATATGAATTGCCTATTAATTTTAACATTTTAGAGTTTCAGAAATTCTCAGACACTTTCCAGTTCAAAATAGAGTTAATCCAAGTTGATCATTCTAATTTGTAATCAGGGAAACCAATAAGATTCGGATAAATTTTCTAGTTTACTTTTCTGGCACAGACATAATCTCACTTCTAACCAGGCCACATGCACAATTTATTTTTATAACATTCTAATTGAATACACATTTCCCTTATGCTAGAAGACAATTAGAAATATCATGAACCGTGCGTTAGACCTGGGTTCAAGAAAAAAAACTTTTTTTCTTTGTGGACATACTCATCTTTTTGTTCTCCAATAGAACAATTGGATAATTCCAATAGAAGTATCCAGAGCTTTTTCTTTTCCTTGCTGAGATATGAGCAGGATTCTGCTGATCTCTAGCATGAACCTCTTTGCCTCACACAGAAGAAAAGGAGTTGTGGAGCAGGAACATTGTTATTATTTCCCTGATAATGCAAAACATGGTGTATGATAAGCTCTGCCTCCCAAGAGAATTAGCTATTCCCATTTTCTATTCAAAAGGGAATAAATTACAGTTCAGCAGGAAAGGTCTATCAGTAAATACTGCTTTGAAATACTGCTCTTGGTGATCATATAATTATCATTTTGCTGCATTTTCCCATTTTAAAGCTAACACTATTTCATGCAAACTGACAATCACTCTTATGCCAGGATGCAGATTCAAGTAATACAATACAGTGAAATTATATTTGGAAAACCGTTTTTCTGTGTAACTAATTTACTTTACTTTCAATGTGGATGGTAGATACAGAACATTTTCTATTTTCCTAGGCAAGGGTAAGAAGTACAGCTTCTAACATTAAGCCTGACAAGAGTGTGAGAGGTTAGAAATGGCAACCATCCTCCGTCTTTGTCACGTATTACACACGGGGCTAATCTCAGCATAAACAAAACACACTCAAAGTGCAGGATGGCAGACACAAAAATAAATGAGCTTTAAAGGGACACCTTGTGCAGAATCGGTGGATTTCCACATGATCTCCCAAAGCCTAAAATATTAATTAAATACAAGTAATGACATCTCACAAGTAGAATCCAACTGGGATGGCAACACTCAGGCCTCCCTTTAAGGAAAAATAGTCACAAATGTCCAGCATATTAGCACACAGTATGTGAAATTTATGCATCATTAAGCTTTCCTTGATTTTGTTTATATGCCATTTGGTTTAAAAGGTTATAACATTGACAGACGCTAAAATGTTATGGGAAAGGAGATGCTGTTTTTATGATTCCCAGATTGCATCTTATATTTTGGATCAGAAAAATAAGTGGCATTTTTGTTGTCAGGTGGCGAGTAGTGTTCCCCCAACCAGATGAAGATGTTGAGGAGTAGAGGAAAGGAGGACAGGGAAAAAATAAAAACATGGAGGGCGTCAGTTTAACACACTTCTGGGAGAATAAAGAAATCTGCTTGTGGGATATCTCGTTGCAACCAAGTAGCACATTCTTTATAATCAAATATATATTGATATTCGAATGTCCTTTCTTTCAATGTCCAGGAACAGAAAAGGCTTGCTTTACTAAACTGCCATTGACTTTCTATTAGAAATCTAATAGCTCCCAGAGGTTTCTGCATACTAAAGCACTTAGTTAAAAATCTAGTAGAAATGAGCACCACATTTAAGAAGTTCTAAGTCATTGCTTCTCACACTTTAGCAAGCCTAAGAATCACCTGGAGGGCTTATTAAAACACAGATTCCTGGAGACAGGTAAGGACATGAGAATTTGCATTTCCAAGAAGCTCCAAGGTGATGCGGATGCTGTTGGTTTGCAGATGAACATGCATAGCATTGCTCTTGTCATCCTTTGACAATATTTACATCCAGGTAGATTAAATGAATACATTAAATTCTACTCTTATTTTAAAAAGCCAGGTACTCAGATTTAGCCCATAAATTTTTAGAAAAACTGTCTTTTCTAATATAGCTATCAGAAACAACTAGAAAAGCTGAAAAGTGTTTATTTTTCTGCTTCACAACCCTAACCCAAGGTTTCAGTCTCTGTCAGATGTTCAAATGGTAGTAAATGGGCTTCATAAGAAAGGTGAATTTTATAAGAAAAATATCAAGTATTGCATACATGGTAATTCATAGTCACTAAAGACCACAAGTTGAAATTTTATATTTGTTGAATGTGTCCTTTCTAACAAAATAGATCACAGATGGTAATCACATTACTGTGGGGATGAGGAGTCAAATCAGGATTATAGATCTCAAGTGATAGATTGCCATTATTTTAAAGTGACAGTTCTTAAACAACTTTATAAATTATTATTATTATTATTATTATTATTATTATTATTATTATCATCATCATCATCATCATCATCTCTTTTTAGTTATACATGTCAGTAGAATTCTTGACATTTACCACCATAGCGGTCTGGGTCCAAACTATGTGCTAAAATTCATACAGTAGGCTATACAGGGAAAGTTTAATATAAAAAATAGCCTATAAAGAATTGTAATTATAAAACAGAAAACTATGGGTACCCTACGGATGAGGGAGAGTCCCCAAGGGGGGACCGCACACAGAAGTCTTGGAGAATGTGTTATTTAGCCACCTGATAGCAGAGCAGTGTACTGTTTGGCCAAGACAGAGATTGTCTGGAGTTGCTAGGTGAGCCATAGGCTTGTAGACCTGTAGCAATAGTCTTGTAGAATGGCAGCGTGCACTAACTGCATTTAATTAGCCTACAGGTGCTAGTTATTGTCCTCCAAAAAGAAAGATTCAGAAGGATGTGAGGTCCTCCTGAATGTACAGAATCAGCAACTGGTGATAGAATCTTGCAGCAGATGTCCTGATGCCTAGGGATAGAGGCTTCCGGAGTGTGCAGGCCACATGAGGACTTGCAGGAGGAATAGCACTTAGTGCTTGACTTTGGGGGTGATAGACAGGTGCTTCCAAAAGGATTCAGGTGCTGTCTGCTTGAGCAAGAGCCCCTGTGCAGGGGCATTGATTTTTGTGTCCAAGGGACTGGAAGAAGTTTATTATCTCCAGGTAAACGTCACAAGGTCCCATAGGGAACACATGCTAAGCCTGTGGCTAGGGCAGTGCTTCACCAGATGTTCTAACACTCATAAGCTCCCCTTCCTCTCCAACATCTGCTTGTGAAAGAGCATCATTTCCTATTTGACAAGAAAATGCTACTTACTCTTAACACAAATATGAAATGTAACCTGGGAATCATAAAAATAATACCTCCTTTCCCCCTAACATTTTAGTACCTGTCAATGTTATAGTCTTTTAAACCAAACAGTCTATAAACAAAACTAGAGAAAGCTTGGAGATGCATAAATTTTACATGCATACATTGATATGCTGATTTTTTTTAAACTATTACCATGTTACTAGCGGGGGATTTTTGTGACCCTTACACAGACCAGATCTTAGAACTCAGAGAGATAAGTATATTCCCCCCTAACCATAAAATCTATAATAAGAGGTTCCAATTAGAACTGGTCAGCATGAGCAACAGTGACCTAGAGTTGTCATGGAAGTAGAAAAATCAAAGTGACTGAGATGGAACTCTCTGGAAACTTCCTTGGGAACACTCTTAAAACTGGAGGGCAAGAGAGGTACATCTTCCCTCTCCTCTCTGAGAGAATCCACTCACTCCCTTAGGAGTGACCCCTTTGCCCTTTTCTTATCCCTTCTAATATACTCATATCTGCCACTCTAAGCAACATACCTGAATTCTTTCTGACTTGATAGCAAGAATCAGGGTTTGAAAGGGGGCCTTTGTATTATCTCAGTTTCGCAGGTTTATGGAAGGCCCCAGCCCTGTAACAGATTTAACCTATGAAACCATGAGCTAAAATAAACTTCCTCATCTAAACAGCTTTTACCAAATCTTTTGATCACAATCACAAAAAAATGCTGACTAAAAACCTTCCAAGACTAGTAAAAGGACCTTAAATCTATTTGAATCAAACTAACCTCATGTAATTTATATTTTTTGCATAATTGTTTTCTATCTAATTTGTATAACAACACAAAAGGAAGCAGGGTTACAAGTCACCAGTCTATGGCAGTAATCCAGTAATACACAATGCCTTGGCATAGGATAACACTGGTGGACATTAGAAGTGGTTGAATTGGGAGGATTATTTTTGAAGGTATTGCAAAATGTATTTGTTGATGGATGAGACATGGGCTATTTCAGATGAACAGAAGTCAAGGCTGACTCCAAGATGTTCTAGCATAATTAACTGACAGATTAGTGGTATTGTCTACTGATGGAAAGCACTTCTGAGGAGCAGTTTTGGAAAGTGGAGAATGTAAGTTTGGCTTTGGAAAACATCATTTTAATAAATCAATTACACGGGCTTGGGTTGTGGCTCAGCGGTAGAGCACTCGCCTAGCATGCACGAGGCCCTGGGTTCGATCCTCAGCACCACATAAAAATAAATAAAGGTATTGTGTCCAACTACAACTAAAAAATAAATTAATAAACATTTAAGTAAATAAATAGATAGACAGATAAATTACACATAAAAGTCGAAAGATAGCAAATTAGTTGTGAGTCTAGAATTCAAGAGAAAGGTCAACGCCAGAGATAAAAATTTGAGAGCTTGTTAATGTATGTCGTATTTAAGGATGCAAAAGAGGGTGAAATAGTCCAAGGGTTTATTCCTAAGCCCCATCAATATTTAGGCAGTAGAGCGAGCCAAAAGAGGCACCAGCAGAGGAGAGTGAAATGGAGTTGCCATTTATATCTGAGAGGAAACAGAGATTAATGTTCTGCAGGACATCTGAGGAAAGTGTTGTAAAGGAAGGAAGTGGTCAGACAGGTTAAATACCGCCAAATGCTTAGCTACTTTGAGGTGAAGTGGCCATTAGATTTGGTAATTTAGAGTTCATAGATGGAACTGAAAAAAAATCTGTTTCAGTGTAGTAAGTTGACAAAAGCAGAACTGGAATGGATTCAAAAGGAAATGCAAACTGAAGATGTAGGGTCAGCTGACAATGACAACCTTTCTAAAATTATTTTTGCTCCAGGCAGAAACGTAGAAATAGAGTAGTTCACTGAGAATAACGAGAACATACAATAGTAACATCTTAGAATAGTAAGTGGCCAGGAATGGGACCTAGAGAAAAGACAGGGGTAATGAACTAGGCAATGCTTTAAAGATGTAATAGGAAAGAAAGAAATGGAGATGCAAATACATTGCAATGGAAAATGTGATGGTGAAGGTTATGTAAGTTTTCTCATGATCAATACTGTTTTACCAGCATCAGGAAGGAATAGAAAGTAATTTTACAGTTGATTAGGGATTTCCCAGGTGTACTAGGTCAAGGAAGGTGATTTTGGCTAAACACAATATCCACAAATATCTAAACATGAAATATCACTACCCTTGGGTTCTGCAAAGACAGGCTCAGGATATAGGGACTATTTTGATCTTTGTTAAGTATTCTTAAATTACTTAAGTTCTAGTTTGACTTTAAAATTACTGTGAAGGATAAATTTATAAACTGAACCAAAGATATCTTTCACCTATTCTTATAATCTATTTTTGCTTTTTTATAGAAAATGTAATCAGTACAAAACTAAGGTATCTTAAAAATAGTGACTCATCAGAACATGGAGTTACCATGTAGAGGAAAAACTCTGTGCTTCTAAGAAATTAATGAATTTACAGGTATAAAGGTCTTTTGTCTCTGAGTATGTTGACAGTAAATAGGAAGCAAAGATACCTTCCAACCACCTTTCTATGTAATTTTTGAGGGAGAATTCAATATCTAAGGTAAAAATGAACACAGATGTTGCCTTGTCGCTAATGAAATTGAAATAGATGAGGTCCAAGGAGAGATGGATGAAACAAAGACTGGCTCCTGACCCCCCTCTGTTAGGGTAAGACAGTAACATGAATATCTGTGCCAAGATGGAAGTTAATGAGCAATCATAATTAGAAATGTATCTGACATATTTTCTTTACTTTGATTCTGCTTAAAGGGAATAAATAATGATCCAGAATATAATCAGCTGTGGGGTCTTTGCCGCTAGCCTGTAATTCCAGAAGGAATTGGCTCACACAATTGCAGCACAGCCTACAAAGCTGCCAGTTTCCCATTTGCTTGTTTCCTTGGGATTTTTTATCATTCTCTTCCCTGTTTTATTTATCTATTTATTAACAAAATAAAAGTCTACATCCTCATGGACTTTTCTTTCTCCATATAAAATATTCACTTCAACATTTGCATTCCTGAAACAATTGTCTAATGCATATGATGGGTTACACAAACATAAATAAAATTAAACAAAAAGAGTGTGTTTTTGTGAAAGCATATGTTTGGGGACTGGGGGATCAACAGACTCCCCAAAGAAAACAAAGCCTCCAGGATAACATGCAATGGGTAAGTCCCACTTCACAGCCAATGGGACAGGGAATTACAGCATTTTACCTAGAAATCAATCATAAAAGTAGATATTTTTATATACAGCCACTTTCCACACATAATACACACTTAAAACTAAGCTTGAAATCTCTTATCCAAGCCTAATGTCACTAATATGGAAAAAAATCATCTACATCTGCAAAGAGAACAAATTTGAACCATCCAGATTACTCAAGTTAATAATATATTTGCAGAAACTAGATACTATGATCTGAATGCTTGTGTCTTCCTCTCCCCCAAATTTGCCGCAGTCTCTGGCTGGGCACAAATCACGAGCCACCACACAGCTTGTAGATTCAAACAGCAATTCTTTATTCCCGAACTCACACCGGCTGTCTACAAACACGTTCTAGGGGAATCCACGTTCTCTGCCCAAATCCACACTCCTGGGCTTCTGTCTCCCAAATATATTGTCTGACCCTAAGAACTCAAGGGGAACTCAGGCAGCAGGATACGCCCTATTCTAAAGGGGGAACACACTAATCTCCTATTATGCTAAACCGGGGACACCCTAAACACAGATCCGCCCTGGTCCTTGAGCAAGGTCACCTTTCAGGAGTCCTTCCACTAGACAGCATGGGAGTAGCTGGCAAGGAAATTGTCATACCTACTTGGCTGATGGCTCCCAGCACAAATTCATATCAACGTAATCACCAAAGTGAAGGTGTTGGGAGGTAGAGTTATTTGAGAGTTATTATATCATAAGGACTAAGCCCTCATAAATGAGATTACTTTCCTATAAAATAGGACTAAGGAAACTCATTCACCTTGTCCCCCATGTGAAGTACAAGAAGGTAGCATATTTGAGAATATGGGATGTCACCATATATTACGGTTTGGATGTGAGGTGTCCCCCAAAATCTCATGTGTGAGACAAGCAAGAAGGGTCAGAGGAGAAATGATTGGGTTGTGGGAGTTTTATCCCAAATTAGTAAATTAATCATCTGATAGGAATTAACTGAGTGATAACTGAAGTGGCAGGGTATGACTGGAGGAGGTATATAAGTGGCAGGGTATGACTGGGGCTTTGGGGTGTATATTTGTATCTGGCAAGTGGAGTTCTCTCTCTCTGCTTCCTGGTCACTATGATGTCAGCTGCTTCCCTCTGCCATACTTTATGGCCATGATGTTCAGCCCCCACCTCAAACCCTGAGGAATGGAGCCCACCTTCTATGGACTGAGACCTCTGAAACCTTGAGCCCCCAAATAATCTTTTCTCCTCTATAATTGTTCTGGACAGATCTTTTGGTCACACCAGCAGAAAAGCTGACTAAAACACCATATACTAAAATCTGTCAGTATGTTAATTTTTCTGGGCTCCAAATTTCTTTCATTAGCTACACAGTCTATGGTATTTTGTTTTAGCAACCAAAACAAATTAAGAAATAGGTTTATGCAGATAATAGCTTCAATTCTTCACTTCTTTGAAGTAATTGAAACCAGATTTGTAAAATTACATCAGAAAGTGGTGTGAAATAAATGACCTGGGAAACATCAGTAATAACCTAAATTCATTACTACAAGGCTGCCTGAAGTTCCCATAGCTGTCCCTTATGCTCCATTTTTAATATTATAAGAAATTCAGAAATGAACTTTCTTCTCTATCTCCCACAAATTTTCAACTCTCTTGTATAATGATTTCCTTAAAAACATAGTTATCCAAATAGTCATTTTTTGAAAAATCAATTCCACTTTAATGACCTTGTCTACACATATATAATTTAATTTTTTCCTACTGTTCCTGGGGAAATGTGATTTTTTTTTTCCACTCTTAACTGCCAACTCTCAGAGCTCGGTCACAACAGGTTCTTCCAAATGAATTATTTTCCCCAGAATTCACTGGAGTCATAGTATATAATTAGTAACATATCAAATTAGATCTGCTATCTTGTCCAAAGAATTATTTAAATCTTTCTCTTATCTTTTACAGTATATATTTATGTTTATTTATTTTCTATGAGTCTATGTGTTCTTAAAATATTAGCATATTAATGAATTATTCTAGGCCACACAATCACAATTTCTTCTGAGGATTACAAATATTTCCTAGAATAGTATCTGATTTCTCAATAATATTGGTATTTAGTGTCATAGAATCTTTGCATTTAAAATTGATGTTATATTTACTCAATTAACTTTGTATTTCCATGTAATTCTCTTAAGAGCTAATTTTGGCCAGAACAAAAGTCTTGACTTTCCCCAGATCAAATGCAAGGCTGTATCAATTTAAATCTGGGAAATGAAAGGCAAGAGAAAACAGTAAGAAAAATCCCAAAAGGTGTAGTGAATTCTCTGAATCTATGGCTTAAAGCTAAGACCAATTTGGCTTTTGGTTAATGATTATGTTGAAGGAGAAATTTCTGGAGCTAACCCAATGGAATGCATAAGTACAGAATTGAAGATATTATTGTGGTTTTCAAAAGTTTTTTCTGAGATATAAACAAAAATAATATATTTTTATTTGCATATTTTTCAATTTCTGGTAACCACCATGGCATGTACTAGATCAATCAAAATACAGTCTTGACCTCCTTTTAAAAGATACATTCATTTACTAGAAAAGTCAATGTTAAAACATTTCTGTATCGTAATAACTTTCACTAGCTCCTTATTACAAAAGTAACCTATTTCCAAATTATGGTGCTCTATGAGCTTATTGTTTCCATAAATACAGTTAACAGAAGTAGTTAAAACCAATAAAAAGCTCTTGTTAAACTTAATTTAAGTGTCTGCACATCATTGAAGCCTCAGTTGCTTACTGAGGAGGGCCAATGAATCAGAAAATATGATATGGGAGTATTAAACAACACAATATTCTGGCACTTGTAAAACAATAAGGAAATTTATATTCAGTATTATTGCAATAGGTGTCCATACTGGTGCCACATGATAGAAACATAACAAAGAGACCTAGAGATTGATAAACAACTGGAAGAGTAAGGGCACTTGATGGATGGAAAATTATCAAAAGGAAACATCCATGGGAGAACAAAATCTTCTCTTAATTGAATAAACAGAATTCTTGCCAAAGGGAGATAAGTATTTATACACTGAAGGTGGTAAATGAGGAACTTGATTAGCTGTCAAGGTGATCAGATATCAATGGCAGGTGGGCAGTTTCTGACTTAGCAATATTCTTGCTAAAAACCAAGCACTTCAGACCCAGCAAGGACAGGACAGAAAAAGAAGGCCAAAGTCAAGGCCTAGGTGAGAAGATGACTCAGAGGGACCTAACAAAAGCTGGTTAAGTAGAGAGTCATTGTCAATAACATGCTTTAGAATCTCCAGGGATGACAATAACTTAACCAATGAAAAAAGAAATTCATTTCTCTTTAATCTCAGCTTAGGGCTAAAGTAAGGTTCCATGACCTCTAGAAAACAAACTCCTATCTTATTGCTATTTTATCTTTAAGACATGGCTTGTGATACCTGGTTCAAAATGGTTCCATGGCCTTCAGCAAAGAGGTACATATCCCTGCCAGCATAAAGAAGAAACAATGAAGTCTACTCTTGTCCCATAAGCATATTTACTAGAATCACACATGCTGGATTCCCTTATATTCTGCTGTTCAGAATATAGCCAGATAACCATTCCCATCTTCAAGAAATGCAAAATTTATTCTGAGTGGCTATATAGCCTAAGGACAAAATGATGAATGCATGTTTTGACACAAGTAGCTTCTTCTGTTATAAAATCAGAAACACTCTTAGAGCAAGAGCTTTAGAACAGGCAGAAGACACTCTTGCTGACAGCTCTTTATTTTTTTTTCATAAATTCAATAAGATATGAGGTTGATATGAGGACAGAAAATTGATTGACCAAGATAAACCCCAGTTCTGTCCTCACAAACAGAACTCCACTTCTATTCTCAAAAAAGAGGTAAATTGTCCTTTTATTCTTAATTTAAGCCTTGAAATAATAAATGGTTTGGGTATGGTGCCCTCTGTAGCCCCATGTTTTTGTTGCTTTGTAACTAAAGGACTCAACCAGAACAACTGTAGAGAGGAGGAAAAGTATTTAAGGACTCACAGTTTCAGAGGTCTCAATCCACAGACAGCAGGATCCATTCCTCTGGGCTCAAGGTGAGGCAGGACATCATGGTAGAAGAGTGTGGCAGAAGTGAAGCAGCTCACAGGATGATCAGGGAGCAGAGAGAGAGACTCCACCTTCAGATACAAAATATATACCCCAAAGCCACACCCCCAATGAACCACTTCCTCCAGCCACACCCCACCTGCCTCCAGTTACCACTTAGTTAATCCCTATCAGGGGCTTAATTCATTGATTGGGTTAAGAATCTCACAACCCAATCACTTCACCTGTGAACCTTCTTGCATTATCTCACACATGAGCTTTTGGGGGACACCTGGCATCCGAACCCTAACTCCCCAATACCACAATTTTGTATAAAATGTAACTTACAGGCAAAAGATTGACTTCAGAATATGGGACATCTTGAATGGGGGGAAGGTATCAGAAATTCCCAAAAACTTTTCACCTCACTGCTTCTTATAATTTCAATAATTATGCAATTTAACCAAATACCTCCAAATCTAAAGACACAAAATAATAGCTACTATTCTTTCATTCATGAGTTTTGGCTCATGAAATCAGGCAGGACTCAGCAGGCTGACTCACCTATGTACCGATTGCTGCTGTCTGGGTAGATTTCCTCAGCCAAAGGGATTCAACTTGGCCTTGCATATTTGGATGTCAACTGGGACACTCAAGTTCTCCTCTACATGATTTCTCACAGATTCTCTTCTTCCAGGTGCTTTCTCTTCATAGTACATCTTAGAAGGGTAATTCAGACTTCTTCACACAGCCGGTATCTTCCAAGAAAGTAAATATGAAGGTGAAAGAATTAGATTCATTAACCCAGAAGTCACCTAGAATTCTTCCATCATACCCAATTTGTCAAAGTCATTTGGCCAGCCTAGATTTATTGGACAGTTAACAGATGCTATCTCTTGATGAGAAGAATGCATCCACAGGTAGGATTTGACACAGTGGCGGGCATCTTGTAGATAGATTTCTAGTCACAGCAACTTATGACCTAATCCCCAAGTCAAAATACACTGATAGTCTCATAAAGCCCCAAAGTCTCATTTGATTATTCAGATTTTAAGTCTGCAAAAAAAAAAAAAAAAACTGTTGTGGATCTCCAACAGTTTTGAAAATAAATAGGGTTCCGCTTGATCCAGAGACCTATGAAATAAAAATAAAAATTATCTTCCTCTCCCCACACCCCACAACCCACACCCAGTTCACTGTACAGGTTGTGCCACTCATTTCTGCTCCCTGAACTGCTGCTTGAATTGTTCAGCTCTTACTGGACTATCTGATATGGCCTCATTAATTCATCTGTGTGTGGGGGTCAGTGCTAGTTTTTGAGTGACCTTGGTTCTGAGCCAGAGATCTTTCTTATTTCTTGTAATCTTTCATTCTCTAGCTCTTCTCTCTCTTGCCATGCAGCCTGGGCAGAAGACACTGGAGTCTTTTCCACAAACAAGTTTCTAAAAATTAAAAAATAAAATCCTGACATGAGGCAACAAAATCCTCTACATCACTTTCATCACATTATTTTTCTCAAATCAAGCGAAGTTTAGACTCAAGAAGAGAGGAAACAGATATTCTAACTTGATGGGAAGAGCAGTATACATACATAAAAATGAAAGAAATTATTGGAAATCATCTTTGCACTGTTAATCTTCAGGCCTTCATGTTCATTCAACAAATTACATTGTATTCTGCCACTTTTTACTAAAAGCAGACTTTGGAGAACTCTTCATTATTAGTTTTTTTCTAAAGACCTTGACCAATCTCAGAACTTCTTCATAATCTTTATGCTTGGCCAACATAATGCGACTAGGTTGTCTTTGTTCTTCTTGGTATGGATTTAACTATAAAAGAAGACATCAAAACTTTCATATAGAATAATTAGGTCATATTTTAATGTCAAATGGAAGTATATGAATTCTCATTAATGTAAGGCACTAACACAAAGTGACAGAAATTGAATAAGTAGTAAGGAGTATGTGCCTGGCAGTTGCTTCCCCAAATCGTTTATATTATTATAGAAGTTTTGGATTATATCTTCCTTGGTAAAATATGGTGGAATTCCACATTTATTCAAACTGATCAGAATTTCAAATCCATATTCTAATAGCTATTGTTAAAATGTGCATTAAATTGTATCAAGGTCCATGTGCAGAGAAGAAATATTTTTCTGATTCATGTGCTGTTCGGAGTATAGATGCAATATTTGACCAAATCCTGTTATCACTTTCAGGAAAGGACATTGATAATGGCAAGAAGGTCACTGAAGTAATCTTAGAAGTATGTGTTATGATGAAAATAGACATTTAAGTTTGTATAGCTGGAGAGCAAGGAGAACAATGTTAGCAACCATCTTAATTATAAGTTTGTGTGAATAGTAATATTTCATATTGTGTCAGAAAGTCAATCAGAAACAGTGGTAGGAAATTCAAAGTAGTACATCTTTTCTCAAGTTAAAAAAAAAAAAAGAGTTTTGAACCAACAGAGCCACAAAATAATCGTACTTCAGGTAATGAGTTTCCGCTCACAGGAATTATAGTCCTGATTCAATATTTTGCACAGAGTAGATGCCTAATATATACATACTTTTTTATAAAAATGAAATGTTGAATGTCTACCTAAAAGGGCAAAGTTGGGAAAAAAAAAACAATCTTCAATGAGCAGGAGGAAGAAATAAGAATAGTCTCTGAAATCCTTCAACTGTAAACCTAAGATTCTCAAAAAAGGAAGAATCCTTGTATCTTATCTAAAAAGGATTATTAGTGAAAGAAACAGAACAGTCATGTTTTAAAACTGTCACATATCTGCCAGCATGGGCCTTTGAGGAAATTACAGTGCAGCTGCAGTACAACACACTGAAAGGGCATTTTAGAGCAGCAGTGACATTTCATCTTACTCACTATCATTGTCATTCTTGTCATTTTTCCCCTTAGAAGTATTTATAATAATGTGTATGTCTTTTTAGTTTTCTGTTCGGCTTTCATGCTTATTAGAGGTTATGTGTTGTAGACCAATGACCATACATTCTTAATTTTCCCTGTATTAAGCTCAAGTAGGAACCAAATAGATGTTAACTCAAAGTTATTTTCAAGATGATTTACTTCCAAAGATTATTTTTTTCCATAACTTCATACACTAAAACCGATATCTCCAGCTTGCATAATTTAATATAAGAAAACACAATTATTACGAATATATAAACACATACACATATATACACACATATACAATACAAATTACAATAATTTCATACAAGAAATGAAGCTACCTCTCCTCAGGCCTTAACATTGCAGATATTAATTTAATAATGAAAGTGAAATTATTCATAAGATATCTCAGGAAAGAAATGGATCCTTCAAAGCACATACAAGTTTTATTTTGAAATGATTTTTAGAATTACAGAAATCTATAGTAAATAGTGGGCATTTGAGAAGTGCCAGTTCCATCATTCACACACACACAGTTTTTCTTTTGTCAGTAGCAAGTGGTGCCCAGAAAGGAATAATCAAGAAATTTCATTTTCATGAGTGCATATTATAATTCTAGTCCCCCATATATTTTGATAGGGACAATATTGTTTCTCAGACCCAGAAAATAATATCAGTTATCAATCTTTACTCACTTCGATGCCTATTATCAATATTTCAAACTGATTGTTTTTTGGATTAATGTAGAGTTTGTTTTTTCTCCCTTGTGAAAGGATGTATTGTGCAAATATACCCGACAAATCATCGCTAAGGCACCACCTATAATATTGTCTTTATAGAAGTGATATCTGCCCTACTCACCAATAAATTATCATCCTTGTCAATAAATCCCCATTAAAATAATATTATTTTCTTGAAGTTGGAATTTTCAAAGTTGAATAAGAACAGTTTTATTGATCCATGCATTTCTACTTTTAAAACTGGCATCTTGGCTTGCATGAATCAAACAGTCATTTATGGAATAGCAGCAGCATAAATAGGACATTGGATAATATATAGAAAACACTTTTAAAATAAATCAGTGCACTTAAACTTCACTTAAAATATAAATTTGGATGCTCACTCTCAGGAATCAGGAAAAAATAAAGGAATATCAAGTAATTTTAGTGTACTTGTTAAGAACACCGTCTTTGACATCGAATAAAATAGCTTTGCTTGTTTAAAATTGTAAAAACCAAAGCAAGTTTATTTATTAGTTAAGTAGTTGTATAAAATGTCAACATGTAGGTGAATATCCAACTCTCAGGTCATTGCATCCATTAAATGAAATAATGTACATAAATCATTAAGCAAAGAATCTGACAAATAATAATCTCTTAATACATAACAATTGTCATTACTAGTATCAGTTTAAAATATTTTCAGATCAGTTGAAAAAAAGTATCCTCAATAGCTACAAATATAAAATTAATTGAAAGTTTGCTAATTTAGGTTATTTCACCTGAGATAGTTTTTTTTTTCTTTTTTGCCTCGGTTATTTATATATTTTATTTTATTTTTTATAGTTTAGATGGATACAATACCTTTATTTCATTTATTTATCTTTATGTGGTGCTGAGGATCAGCCCCAGGGCCTCACCTGTGCTAGGCAAGTGCTCTGTCACTGAGCTACAACCCCAGCCCTGCCTGGGTTATTTAAATACAGCACCCATATTTCACTTTGTAGTAGTAGCTAAAGGCATAATTTAACTTGCTGTTTAAAATACACTTACTCAGCTCCTCTCCTGAATTCACAGCCAGAGGTCAACTACAAGGTCATGGTGAAAAACTATCTATGGAATTTGAGAATTTACTTTCCATATGGATAAAAATAGTGAAGTAAGGTTTATCTTTTTTCTTTCCCAAATTACAGAGAAAATATGACATTATTCTAAGAAGCCCAAAGGGAAAACAAAACTGCCCTTTTGTCTTATGATTACTTCCCTTAATTTCAGGTTTAAAGAAAGACTGGTTGGAGAAATACAAAAAAAACTAGCTAAAATGACTTTAGGGGAAATTGAGTAAAAAAGTATATTTTCATGAAATATTTAATACAATGATACATAAATCATCACACTAAAACTTGAATTGTAAGTTGACTCAGGAAGTTACAAAGGTTAAAGCTTAGACAAGTAATAAATGAGGAACACATCCTGGTTACCTTGAGGGGAGGTGGTAGATCAGGACAGAGGTTTTCTACAGAACTGATTTATTAGTGCTCTCAAGCAAAAACGTACTAAGAATCTTGTTCATAAAGTTCTCCTGCTGTTAATTCACGCTGTTTCTATTTGCATGGATGCTGTGTGTGTATATTAGACTCCTGGACACAGATATACCATAGAAAAGTAAAACAATCTTTTTCCTAAGTAATAGAGAATTATTATATATCTAGTTCTCAATTTTAACTCTGCTATAGAATGTTTCTAAAATAACTACGGATACTACAAAGATTGAGACAGGCAGCTGTGTTTTGTATCAAAAGGAAAGAAACCACTATCCATCTTTGCCATCCAAGTTCATACTTAGAAAATTATCTTTGATTGCTTTGCTACTCAAACCCCATATACTTATCCACCCAGTCTTGTCAATTTTACCTCCAATATCTTTCCTGTCGGTCTCCTGTCTTTCAGGATCCCTGCATAAATCAGTTCACATAATTTTACCTTTAACTCATTTTTGGCACGATCTCCTGACTGTTGTTCCTAAAACCCAGCCTTTCCTTCTCCAGTTCTTTCTCAAAACCACAAAAATTATTCTGAAGATACCTCACTGATCACATTGCTTATGTGATCCAATGTCTTTAAAGTTTCCCTCTGAAGAAAAATAACAGCCACAATATTTTAACTCAAAGAAATAAGAAATCAATAAACCTCACATCATTTAATCCAGACAACAAATTTTGTGTCTGGCAACTACAAGTACTGAAGTATTTATTCTTACTTAAGGTTGTAAACTGGATGATTTTGAAGGTGATAATTAACTTCCTGTGACATCACTGAACTAGAGCTAATGAGCTCAGCCTGCTGAGGAGGATTTTGGATATTCTTCAGAACATAAGCAAAGGCAAACTGATGAAGAGAGAAAAAGTATTTAATAATAAAATGAATTGATTTGAACAGATTCATATCAAATTAAAAAGCAAAACTTTGATTTTTCAGCACATCATTGGGTACCACTCAATTCCAAACTGTCCCTTAATGATCTCTCATTCTTCCCAGCTAGCACCACAACTCCTCTCTACCCTCCTCTCCAAGATATGAATTTTAAGGGAAACAGAATCTTAGATCACATTTCTTACACAGTTTACGTACACACATGCTAATTTGGGAGAGGATTTTGATTTCTGGTTTTTGCCTGCATGCTTTTCCTCTGTTTTACTTTGAGTGAAATTTCTACTGTTATTAGATTGGTTATTTGAAATGGTACTGTGCAGAATTAGAATAGACAAGAATAAAGAAAATAGAAGATCAACAAACAGCTATATCCACATATGTGAGCTAATGCTCAGGGAAGGGAATTACTCAAGAAACTTGGAAAACCTGAAAGTGTAGCAGAAATAGATGAAACAATCTAGTCTGGGGGAATATAGTCCCTGAAGGCTCTTTTGAACTTTTCTTTTGGAACTATCAGCTAAGATGCCTTTTCGTTCCCTGGAATGGTAAATTGTAAAACCCATGTGAGCTCTGGCTGCATGCAGCCATCTTCCCTGGGGCACAGACATAGTTTTCTGAAATTGGAGAAGATGAGGCTAAACAGAGAAACTGAGCCACAAGATGGAGAGGTAATTACCAAACCATTGTTTTAGTCCTTTCATTTAACTGTGTGGACCAGTTGCCCCCACTGGCTTTTCAGTGTAACCAATCAAAAACTTCATTTTTTTCTTTCCCTCTCAGGTTCATGCTAATTTGCCTTATTTTCTCAGTCTTCACAGTTGAAATTATCCTAGTTAATACTGGAATAAAAAACACTTTGGGAGTTTATTATAGTTAGTTTATAAATATGTTGAGTAAATGAAGGAGATATTAATATGAATTATTTTGATTATGATTTTCGTGGCTGGATTATGATCCATTATAGCACCACTCCTCTAAGAGTGACCTTGTGGATTAAAGTTAAAGTTACAGAAACAATGTAGTCCAGTTCTTAAAGCAAAAAAAAATTGTTTTTAGCAAGATTGGGTTTAAATTCTGACTCTCAGTTTTTTCCTACATGACATTATAAAATTTACTGAATTCTCTAAACCTTATTTTGTGTGTAAAACTAGGATTCTAATCACATCATTATATTTTGTGGGATTTAAATAATATGATGAATGAAAATGTCCCTGAAAGCATTGCACAATGAATGCTAACTACTGCAAATGTTGTCATTGTTTTTAATATAATTTAAATGTTGTATGGGTAATCATCACGGGCAATTAAGATAGTAATAACAGCACAGGAAATTTACATCAATGAGAGTGAGAAATTTTTCACTTCTGCTATACAAATTTTAAATAGTAATGAATATTTTTTAAAAAGAAAAATTGTGACTCTTATGCAAATATAAAATGAAAATATATCAGATTTATTATGTTAAATAATAAAGGGATTAGTTACATGTAAAAAAAACCAAAGAGGTTCAGGCAGAATTCAAAGAACAAAAGTATATGTATAGAGAAAGCTGAAATGAATTTGTAAAATCATGCAATATTGATCAGTAGATATAGCAATAAAAATTTCCTCCAAACCAAATTCAACTACATTTGTACATAGAAGAATCATTTGCATTATTATGAGTTTATACAATCGACAGAGGTACAGAATATATCAAAGAAAATGAAATTTTCATATCTGCCTAATACCAAATAACCCCAGAAGGAGGCACTAGACAATGGTCAGCATTTTCTTGAAGACATTCAATGATTCTTTTGTTTTTTTTGTTTTTGTTTTTTTTTTTTTTTTTTTTGGTCCATTTCAAAGATTTCCACAAGTTTTCTAACATTATGCTTTCAGAAACTCACTGTATCATTCACTACCTTATAAGCTACCCTAATCACCTTTTGGAATTTGTACCTCAAATTTTATTATCCTAATGTTCTCTCTATTTTTTAAACTTTAAGCAAAAAAAAAAAAAAAAAAGAAATATTAACACTCTTGACCACAATAAATACAAAGGTTTGAAAATACAAAGGTTTCCCCATGTATTCCCAATCCTCAAATATTGATTATTTGCTTTTCTGAGTACCACTACTATGGGTAATACCTGTAGCATTGGTTATTCTTCATTTCTGGGCATTTTCTCTTGGGAGCACTTCTTCACATTTTTATACCCCCAATCAGAAGTACAAATTATTTCATATGACAGCGTAATCTATCACTGGTCCCAATGTTTTTTCCATCCTCATTCACCACAGTTCTTCATCCCTGCCTTCACTTTTAGCTAAACTTATCTCTGTTCATAGAACAAATCCTGGGTGACTTTATATCTCTTTTTATAATATCCCTTCATCAATAATGTTCCTTCCTTCAAATGTGAATGTTCAAAAGTTTCATTTCTGAAATCTAATTGCTTTGCTTCAAATTCTAGTCCTGTCTCTTGTTTTTAGTAATCTAACCTCTCTGTAATTCAGTTTTCTCATTTGTAATACATCAGTCTTCTTGAGAGTTTCATTCTTATAATTAAATGAGATAAAAGCACTTGATAAAATTTCTGGCTTCTAATTAGCAATCATTAGTCATTAACAATGATCACCACCATCACTGTTACCATCATTCTCTAAGAACCACAAGGCTCCATTTACCAAAAGTTTTGCCCTAAATCAGTGAATAGAAAATATAAAAAGCTTTTGGCTAAGAACCCTCATTGTTTTTAGACAAGGGGGTTCTTGTCTGAAAAGGTTCAGTAGAGGTATGAATTCATGGATCTTTCCACAAACTACTTCCTCACTCCTGGCATCCCCTTCCAAAGTAGAATTCCAACTTCAGTGATGTATTTGCCTTTCCTTAACCTTTCAACTAGTTCACACCATGACAGCTACAATGTTGACTTCCCTTTGGGATCATATTTTATGTGATAAGATTTATCATTCCCCAGGTTTTTATTTTGTGCTTAACTTTAATTTGTCATATTCTTTGTGGTATCATTATTATTAATTCTACCTTTATAGTAAAAAAAAATAAAGAAAAGAAAAGAAACTGTGCTGTCCAAGATCTCTAGTTCTCCACCAGAAACTCACTGCTGCAGTTTCTTGAAGGTTATATACAAAGGAATTGTTCCATAGAAGAACTTCAAGCCTCAGGGCTGTGTCCTAGTGAACTGGAGAGCATTGTGGGAAGCTAAGAGACTTTTTTTTTTTTTGGTTGGAGTACTGGCAGAAATTTTAGGCAACCAGAGAATGCCATCTTTTTAAAATTTTTTGTATACTATTTAAGGTTTTTTCCAAAAAATCCTATCATAGACTCTCACCTGATCACAGCCTTCTAGATGCCATAATTCAGATGGCAACAAAAAATTTAAAAAGGAAGATGGGTCACAAGACCCATAACTAGCCTAGTTTAAGGGAGGAATAGCTAGGCATTTCATATAACAAAGGTTGGAGTTATTTTCTCAGATAAGCAACAACTTGGATACATGTTTCCATAGCAGCTACCTGTTTGAAGTGATCTCAACAGGAAGCCTGTGAATTCTCTAAACTCTAAATCTAAAGATTCATTCCAGCAAGACTTAATGGCTTCTATTCTCTTGAAATCAATCACTCTTTCATTGGATAACAATTTATTAAAGGGAGAGTTACCTTGCTAATAATAGGAGATAAAATAGTGAACAAAATAGACATGACGATATATGCCCTCACAGGGCACATAAATCAGGAAGGGAGTCAGACACTGAAAGAAGAATTTACTCCCCAAAGAGTGAATATGGCTTCTACAAGAGAAGTGAAATGTGCTGAGAACTGAGGAAAGTTAAGAGCAGTTGAACAACAGAGGCAACTAATGGGACCACGCAGGTTGAAGAAGGGTATTCTGGAGAAAATGTCATCTGTGTTGAAATTCACAGAATGACTACAGATTTACCTAGGAACCTTGAAGCAAGAGCAGAGGAGGCTGAAAGCAGGAATAATAGGATCAAAAATGCTCATACCATTACAAATTCTACTTGTCAAAAAAAAGACGTTTTTTTCCATATTTTACAGTTTTACTTTATGAAGCATATGAGAAC
The DNA here is from genome assembly GCF_048772815.1 of Callospermophilus lateralis. Classification (NCBI taxonomy): domain Eukaryota; kingdom Metazoa; phylum Chordata; class Mammalia; order Rodentia; family Sciuridae; genus Callospermophilus; species Callospermophilus lateralis. The sequence continues at coordinate 136,484,681 of NC_135308.1, forward strand.
CAGAATAGTACATTTTTGTCCAAGACTCAATGGAACTTTGGAGTTAATTTAATTGACTTAGTTATGAAAATTATATGAACCACGTGGTAATCAAATGCTAAAACCATCACCAGAGTTTCAAGAAGAAATATACAAATGTTTAGTATTGAGACACTTTGGATTTATACATGTGTGAAGAGGACTGTTTTGGTAAACTATTGATAGTTTCTCCTCTGAAGAAACCTGTGGCTTTATATGACCAGAGACTAAATATTTCAGCCCAATGAGTCAGAAAGATGGGAATGTTGGATGGTCAGGGATGGTGGCAAACTTCATTTTTATTATCTTATATGTCCATGATGGGATTTCCACTAGAATACACTCCTTGCATTCTCCTTAGTATCTATCCCTCCCCAGTTCCCCTAACACACACACACACACACACACACACACACACACACACTTATTCTCAAAGTAGATGAAATTATTTGTATAATGATAATTTCAGAGAAATAACTGAATATATTAAGCCCAATCAGTACATCTGTGTCTTCTCTGAATTGGGCGGCCATTGTTCTCCCTATGAAAGATGACTGGCTGTCTTCACAGCAAAGCACAAGAGGAATAGAGATACCAATTTTTCTGTCAAATATTCTGTATTTGTTTGGTGTCCTATCATAAACTTTGTGAAAGATAGCATAAGATGAGTTACACAGGGAAGTAATCTGACTAATGTGATTTCCAAGTTATACAGAACATTCCTGAAGAAACTTTAAAAGGATCAAATTCTTTCCAAATTTAGAGCCTCTTTCTAGCCATCTTTAGAAAAAGGAGTTTCAATTCATTCAAACAATAAATATTTAGTATAACTATTTAATATTTTTCTTACTGAGTCCCTATCTTGTGCCACATATTGTTTAAGGCATTGAAGATAAGTTAATGAAACAGATAAAAAAATCTTTTCATGTGTGCATGTTTTGGTGCAGGTGGAGGTGAGCACATAATATGTTGATGGTGAGTGCTAAGAGAGAAAACAGCACAGAGGTGGGGAATATAAATGCCTGAAGATGGGAAATGAAAGGAGTCCATGACCATGAAAGCATATAAGGTCACACTAGACAGGAGAGCCCCATAAGCAGGCTAAACTTTGAACCACTTTAAGCCAAATTTCTTTAAGTATATACTTAGCATCTATTTCTAGGAGAATCTAAGTAGCAAATAGGAAAAGGGCGGGGGAGTTCATTTCACCCTGCTATTCAAAGCCATTTGATTCTAGCATAAAGCTTTCAAATTCGCCTCATCAAAAAATTACTGGAATAATCCACCCCAGAGGTATTTCGTGTAGGATGAAAGTTCACTGCAGAAAATTGTCTATTAGGAAAGTTTGGGTAAGTATAACATTTAATCCCATTTGATTACCAACAATGTCTTAGCACCCTATTAATGTTCCACGGCATTTTATGCATGGGGACTCCTGTGAGCTGCCTGTCTGGCTGACACCACTTTATCTGGCCCTGGATTAAAGTAGTGAGTCATGTGTAGTTTCAACTCCAAATGAGCTGTCAGAAATATTACCCTGGATCTAGGGGAATGTGGGAAAGCTTGCACCACAAGAGAAAAGAGGAATGCAGGTCCACAATCCACCAATGCCATAATCCAGTCCAGTGCTATTGCTGTAAATTAGCTAACTAACAAACTTATTATTTTTATAGATCATCTCTAACTTGTGCTAAGTGGCTTTCTTCCCTGTTCTAGTATTTTTTCCTACATTAAATTGTAGAAAGCACTCATCCCATACACTATCTTTCATAGACATATGCTTCTGTTTATTTACTGCCAATGTATTTGTTTGCTGCTAAGCAGACTCACAGTAATGGCTTCCAGCTTCTTTGTTTTATATACATCTCCAGTTAGAGCTAGCTGAAAGCACCTCTCACATCTCCACATTCACTTTTTCCAAAATAGTATGGTAGATTTTAGCCCTTTTGCTATCACATTTACCAAAACAGCTACTTCTTTGTGTCTGCTTTTGTGTTCATAGCAATATCTTAGCCTCTTTTGTAGATTTGCCAAAATCTTAATTGCATTTAAAAAGACAAGCAAATTAAATGCATAAAAGAGTATACCAAAAATAGAGGTTTGAGGGGAAAAACACAAAAGAAAATGAATTAGAGGAGCACTTAAGGCTCATTTAAATTTTTTTTTGAAATTTTCAATTATTACCATGTTAGACAGTGGACAAAGGACTTTAGTTGTCTGCAAAAGAATTTTTAAAAGTACATTACCTTCCTAAAATTGATATCTAACAAAATAGCCTATTCAGTTTTGGAGAGTCTAAAGAGGAGCTCCTTTTTTTTTTAATTTAAAAATTGCTAAATTTGAATAATAAGTAAATGTTCCTTGAGATTTGTTTTTTGAATTTCACATCTGCTATATAATGAATTTCATAACAATTGCTTATATATAAAGAAAAGATACTTAATGAGAACTAGACACAGATCTACAGTAAAAATAAGTGCTAAAAAGCCATTAACAATAATTTTTCCTTAAACAATAGAAAGACGATAAATCAAAGAGTGGTCTTATATGATACATGAAAATAGAGTAACTAGTTTATAATAGTACAGCTAACAAAATAGCAGAGAAATAGAAAACTATTAAGCCTCTACTTCCCAAACTGACAAGATATATTTACATAAAAATAAGCGTCCTTTAGAGCTACTTCAAGGCTTATCATCCAAAGAAATAATTTAACGTATACACAAAGTTGCATCCAACTTTTGTATCATATGATCTAAGGAAATCTAATTCCACATATTATTCTAAGAGCTCAGAGAAACTAAAAGCCTACTAACAATACAGTCACACTATATCAGTGCCTACAGTTTAGGCAACAGAAATCTGACTATCCTCAGGGTTATTCAATGACTGATCATCATTCATCTCTTCTTTTACATTTGAAATGCTGAGCCCTGAACCATGTTCACATTTGTAATAATTTGGTTTTTAAGTTATTCCTATGATTGAAAGTTCTTAAACAAGTCAATCAATAAATCTTAAGAATTCCAACATATCAGTTAATATTTTGTGATTTGAAAATGAGGTAAAAATCAACCTAAACTGGATTGGGACAGTTCAGGTAAAGTTTTATACACAGTTTTATCTAAAACTTAAATCAGAAGTGATAGACAGCCACAAAGATGGTCCCTGGTGATGCTACCCTTCTAGTATTTATGCCCACTCCCACTGAATTAGGACTTATTTACGTGATTAAGAGAGTATTACAAAAATTATCATGTAGAAATCTCGAGGCAGCTCATAAAAGCGTCACAGCTCCCACATTGGCCCTGTGGGTCACCCTCTGGGGAAGCCTGCCATCAGATTGTGAAGTGCTCAAGCCTCCAAGTGGGGAAGACGATTTAAAATGAAGCTTAGACCTCTCAATAATGGCCAGCACTGACTTTTTATCCATGTGGATGATCATCCTTGGGAGCAAACCTTGCAGCCACAGTCAAACTTCAGATGACTCCAATCCTGGCTGACATATTACTGCAAGAGGAATTTCATAAGTGATCCCCTAGCGAAAACTCCCCAGCCAAGTCCCTTGTTAATTCCATCCCTCAGAAACTGTGAGAGATGATAAACAAGTATTGTTGTTGGAAGTCAGTCATCAGATACAATGTTATATAACAACAGATTGCTAGCAAATTCTGCCACCAAGTGTAAGTACACTACTTGTTCTGTATTTTCAACTTGGCTTCAAACAGTCTGAACAACTTGAGAATGGTAGAATGTGGAATCAGAGAAGTTGTAAAGGGGCAGATCATGACTAACTTTATAAGGACTTTAGCTTTTCACTGTTAGTGAGATGAGAAACCATTGAAGGAATTAGAACAGAAGACTGTTTCTGTCTGCTTACATTTAAAAGCATTAACCTAGAGTCTGTAGTAAGAAGTCTATTGCAATCATCTAGAATAGAGATGATGTATGAGATGAGACTGATGGAGTAACAGTCAGAATTATGCATTTACTACTTGTGATACATTTGTCAAGTTACTTAGTTCTCCAAAGATCAGTTTCTCTATGGGTAGACTTGCCACAGCACCAGCTTTCTCACAGCATATTATGGGAAACAATCACTCATGGCTCAGTCACTAATAGTTACAAACCATGACTGGAAAAAATTATATGCAAGAGACAGGAAAAGCAGCAGTATGAGAATATAGATCACAGGTTCAGGAGGGTTTGGGAAATATTTAGGAAATTCTGACTTATATGGTTAATACTGTCATTAAAAGTAGGAAAACCAAAGATGGGGGAAAATGATATTTCTCAATGTTATGGAAATTTTCTATTGAAACTATTATTAGATAAATGAAAATTAGATTGTTCCACCTTTAAATCTATCAACATAGATGCCATGTCAATAAGTTTCCATGAGGATTTCTATATCATTGCTGATTGAGGCTTCTAAACTCTGGTACTATAATTCAGAACATTAGCACAGTACAGAGATCAGTGTTGATCTAGAGAACCAAACAAAACCGCTGAAACAGGATCAAAGAGAGAGCCACAGGATCAACACTAAGTCTCTAAATAGGTGCCAACTGCCTCCAGCTTCAGGTAAAAAAGTGATATATATATATATATCTATATATATGACTAGCCAGAGCCTATCACGAAACCCTCAATATTTTCCAGTATATTAATTTGTCAGCAGTTTCAAATTATTAAATAGAAAAATGTTTAGAAAAAGTTAGAACTAATCAAGAGTAGAAACAATGGATATATTTTTGAAATATTCTTGATGAGGACCAATTTCTTACATTCTGACTCACTTGCAGTGTTCCTTATGGAATTGGTGGGTTGTGAGCAAGGTTAGCAAACAACTGTTCTCTGACCTTCAGAACTTTTCAACCCTCCTACCTCCCCAAACATAAATACCCAATTCAGATGGAAATATGTGCCAAATAACACAAAACACAAACCAAAGGGCACTAATTTGTAAGAGAAAAACAAACCTGGACAACACATGGAAAATATGCAAAATTCTTTTAAAATAGTTTTCAAAAGCTGGGTAAGGATTATGAAATACAAATAACATAAATCAAACTCTGAGACTAAATTAACATAGCTAATTTATAGAAAAATTCAGACAATTATTTACTTTTATGCAGTTTATCAGTGCTTTGTTTCCTTTATGGCTTTTTATCCAAAGTATTTAACTGTGACCTATCCTCTGATCCAACACTGTTTTATGTTCACACTGTAAGTTTGTTTAAAGGTGCATTCCCCAAACAAGTGTTATAAATATCTACAGATTCCTGAAAAAAGTACTGGTTGACCTTTTGAAGAAACTGATAGTTCAGATAAGGGAAAAGGCCTGAATCTCTGTGTAATGATCTCTCTAGTCATAGTAAAAAGGAGGTAGGAAAGAAGTTTTTCAATTTGAGTAGTTATATCTGAATGGCAGAAACAATTCCCAGAAGTCATAAGAGCCATCGAGTGTCAGACACTAATATCATCATCCTATATATTTTAATAAAGCTGACCACATAGCTGATAATGTTCAGCTCTGCTTGCTCAGAATCTTGCCTGGAAAATTTCCTAGGTAAAAATAATACTTTCCATAGCACAAAATTAAGTATTTTCTCTTATATAGTATGTAAAAGTAAGTGAATAAGCTGATAGAAATGATATTTTGAGATTTTGCTGAAATACAATTTAATATATGCACATAAAATATATAACTAATGAGATCTTCATGATAAACATTTTGCATCTAATTGTCTGTATAAAATATCTTCTTTGGGGTTATTGCGTCTACAAGATGCATTTGCCAAGCTTCCTCCATATCCTAAGTTAAATCATCTACTTTTACTCTATCAATGCAAGCCTGTGATGACACTATCAAGTATGTTTTTTTCAGTTTATTTAATGTGTTTGATTAGTTGTGTGGTATAGGGAAACTCTAGATATATATCCCTGCCTGTGTAGATATCCGGCTAACAATAGCAAATGTAAAATTTATTTACCTCTCTCCATGATAGACTCTGTATATAAAGTGATAAGTGAGAGGCTGGGTTTTCCCTAGGGATATACATCCGATACAGAGGGCACTTACTTGCCGCATACAGTTCTCAAACATATGGAATGTACTAGTCCAAATTGACGGGTGCTAGAGGGGTAAAATGTACACAAGATTTCAAAGAGTTAGTACAAATATGAACAGTAAATATATCAGTAATAACTTTGTATTGATTATGTCTTAAAATCACAGGCTGTACATGTTGGCATAAGTAAGCTTTAATATTAAAATTATTTTCACCTGCTTTGTCTTTTAATGTGAGTCCTTAGAAAATTTCAAATTAAAAATGTGAATCACTTCTGTTACTCTTATTATACTTCATTAGACAGCATTTCTCTAGAGGTTTTGCCTAACATTTTTTTCCAGGTTTGGCAGCTTTTCAGTGTTTTGCAACTTGAAAAGAAAAAAATTTTCTAATCTAACTACTAAGGAATGAATTTTTGCTTCTCTAGCTTTCTGAGCTGGGATCTGTTTGACAATGTGATGAAGGGAAATCTAATTACAGATTTGTTTCCCTCATTTTCTCACTTTCTGTCATTTGACATCAAAAAGTGTAGTAGATCAATAGAAATGGGTTAACCAATTAATCTACTCCTCCTGAAGGGTTATTAGTTGCTGATTACTTATTTAGTCCCCCAGCTTGTCTGTAGAATGTGGTTGTTTCTGTACTCATGTGTCTCCATTGGTGTATATCCCTCTTAGCCCTGCTTAATATGGCCATGAAGGCAATTTTTCCCCTGTAAGCCCCCCAGAAGCCTCTGAAATTACTTTCTCTCTCTCATTGGTCAGCATTTCTTATCACCCACTTGGGCCTCAGATTTCTGCACACCCAGTCTCAATAGAAGTGGAAGATTTCTATTGCCTGTCAGCACTGAGGTCTCCCTTGAACCCAAATGATCCTGAGTTTTCTACCAACATACAGTTTTCTGTATGCTTCAGACACTGTACATTCTTTCCTTACCATCAAGTACCCCAGAAAGCACCAAATTCTGCCTTCCAACCTGCATTCTAAGCAGCTATCTATAGATGGCCACTTAATTCCAAAGTCATAGAATTGATCCCTTAATGTTTATTACAAAAGAAATAAATCCAGAAACGCATGTTTTCTATTTTATATTTATTCACTTTTATAAGAATATATTTACATAAATTTGAGGGTTTTCTTTTTTTGTTTTGTTTTGTTTTGTTTTCAGTTCAACAACAACAACAACCAAAAAAAAAAAAAAACATACTTTGTGGCCTAAATACTATGCATATGATATGTTATTTTATACAGGAAATTGGTTGATTTATCTAATTCTTATTTCACCATTTGCTCCCTTGAGTTCTCATATCAGCAGCTGGTAACAGAAAAAGAAACACATCAGTATGTTGTAACTAAGCAAAGGTGATGCTGCTGCCACTCTGGGTTCATGAAACCTTTAAGAAGTAAGGAACAAAGACATACAGAAAACACTGACTTCCTCCATGGAAAAATGCTCTATCTTTGTCATGTTTGACTATAAAGTACTGTGGCATTTTATCAAAATAGCTTGTAAGACTAAACTGAAAGTATACTAAATTTTCCCTTCATAAAAGGATATATAAAAGGCAAACAAAATAAAAATGTTTCACAAATTCATTCAGTATCTTCGGTCTCTTTTAATAAAGAATGAGCCATTGATTTAAAAAAATGTAAGAAACATAGCAAAAAAATAGACAGCCAGGCATTAATGCTAAATACTGACTTGAAAAACAAAAACCAAAGTATAAAAATCCAAAAGGTCTTGATGAAACCTCAGTGGATTTACTTTAAGACCAGAGAGCAAATGGAGAGATTTAAGTTATCTGAGGGTATTGCTAAGGAAGGAGATTTGAGACCACAAAGATAAATCAAAACTTAAAATGATGTCTTGAATAAATAAATTAAGCAAAATATTTAATGATATATTTAATAGCATTGAAATCGTTTTAAGCACTAAAAGGGACAGCTAATAAAATTAAGATCACAAAATATTGAGTAAGCAATGTTTTGCTTTTTATCTTTTGAAAAGGATAAAGGAATAGATTACTAAAGCATTCATTTTACGTACACTATGATATTTTAAATAAAAATCCTACATTATTGATCAGATAACCCTATATAATGGTATGATTATAAACAATAATTATACCTAATATCACTGTCCTGTGTTCACAAAATTACATGATATGTTACACTTTTATATGCAATGCATGGGTTATTTTTCAGAAACTAAAGCACTAGTCCAGTTTCTATGTAAGAAGCTTTAGACAAAAATTTACATTACTGTCCAAAGCCACCCAACTAAGAAGTGACAGGAGTAAGATCTAAGTTTAGGAAGTGAAGATCTATACCTCAAGGTCTTAAGCACCATGATATAACATATGATTGTTTTATTTTTATATTACATATCCTTGATAACTCAAATTTAAAACAATGAAGTATTAAGATAATACTCTCTAGATTTGTACAATTTTAGAATTTTAGAGAAAGACACATTCCTTTAATCTATCTACCATAAACCATAATTAGTTTATATGGCCATGGAATTTAATGATGTAGGTCAAGTCATTTTTCTAGGAAAGTTTTGTTCAAAATTCAAAACTCATCCTGACAAACTCTTAAACTTGAAAATTTAATGAGGTACCAACTGAAAGCTTCAGATATCATTCAAAAACTGAGTTCCTTTTATTACTTTACATCTCCTTAAGACAAACCTTTGTTGCTCAAAATTGAATTAATCTTAATTATTGGTTTCTTCTTAGTCTTTTTATTGGTTTCTTGATGTGGTAGGCAGACTTCTAAGATGCCCCCAAGATGTCTCAACCACCCTCAGATATATGCACTTGCTATAATATGTGAGTCTGTGAACTTGATGTATTTTACTCCTGTGATTAGGTTAGATGATATGGCACAGTTGATCTTGAAATACAGAGCTTATCCAAGTGAGCCTAAAGTAATTACATGAGCATTTTTTTAAAAAGAGAGATTTTTTTCATTTGATTGCAAAAAGAAATTAAGCTATTCCAATACTGAGAAACATTAACTGTGCTTTGAAGGCTTGAATATGCAGAGACTAAGAATCAAGGAACATTGAGAGTAGCCCTCAGCTGACAGCCTGCAAGGAAATGGGGACCTCAGTCTGTAGTCACACGGAACTGAATTATGCTAACAGCAAGAGAGGTCTTGAAAGCAGTTTACCCTAAAGCCTGCATGCAAGAACTCAGCTGAGATGACACTGTGATTTTAGCTTTGTGATATCCTGATTAGAAAATCCAGCCATGTGGAGAAAAAACTTCTAATCTAAAAATCTCAGAGCTAAAAAAAAAAAAAAAAAAATGGAGGTTAGTCTAATATAATTAAGTTGCTTGTTTTCTGCATATATGATATAATGAATATCTGTGAACTGACCACCCTAGGAAAAAAACTTAAATATCAAAAATAAATAACTTGTATCTGCAAATTCCTCTCCTCTTCATGCCCTGTACCTTCTCAATATGCTAGATTTGTTATTAACCTTTAGTTTTTAAAATGCTATCATATATATTTTATCATATATTTTATTTATATAATTTTATCATATATGTTTTATATATATATATATACATACATACACACACACACATACACATACTTACATACATGTAACTGTTATAGTTTGAATCTTTGGATCTGTAATATCCTCCAAAGACCAAAGGCTCATGTGCTAAAAGCTTGCCCCTCAACAGTGAAGCTCTCTGGAGGTGGTGGAACCTTCAAGAGGTGGGGCCTAGTGAGAGGTCTTAGGTTATTGAGGGTATGCTATCAAGATGGATTGTGGGATGCTGGTCTTTACCTCTGTCTCCTTGCTTTCCAGCTGCCATGAGTTGAGCAGCTTCCTCTGCCATCTTTTCCCACCATGATGAGTTGCCTCAAAAGCCTAAAAAAAATAGGACCAACTGACCAGGGACTGACTGAAACCTCCAAAACTTAAACCAAAATAAAATTTCTATTTATGAGTTAATTATTTCAGTATTTGTTACAGTAGTGGAAAATTCACTGACACAGTGACTAAGTAAAATTTCATCCCAAATAAACTGTCCAAGATTGGCTTAAAATTTTATAAAATTGTATCATTATGGTTGAAATCTTCCAAGACTTTTTTTTTCACTGAAAATTGCATTCCTAAAATTCATTCATATGAATGAAGTCATTCATATAATTATGCTTTACTATTCCATTTATGACTCTATAGGGTTTAAGTTATCTGCTCAAGCCTCTTATTGTGCCATCTGGCCCTGGTAGTGCTTTTTCCTGGATGTGCCATTTCCATATCACAACAATTTCTACCAGGCCAGCTTGATCACATGATTTGGTGATATCTGACACAACTTAAATCATGTTTAGTAGTTTTTAAATTTCATTACTTTGTTTCTACTGGTTAGACACTATTGTCACTACCCAGGTTCAGTAACAAATGTGGAGCTTATTTTTTTAAAAGGTGTCTATTTTCTACTGTACCTATCCTAGAACTCTAAGAATTTCCTTTCTGATTCTCTCTTGTAGATTGCTATAAACTCTAACAGGGTCTTTTCCTCCGAGTATATTTCATATGTCGTATGGGTTTTCCATTCCATAAGATAAAGCCTAGGAAACAGTGCTTCTTGGACTGCAACCTAGACTGACACAGAATTGTTTCTACTGTGGATCCCTCAGAACTGCAAGTCTTTTGTGCACCCATCATTCCCAAAGTGAAACTTACTTCCTTCAGACACTGAAGAGGAATGAAACACTTGTTTCATTTTTTAGTGGTAATAAGTATAAGAATGGGAAACATCATTTTTGAGGCTATTAGGCATCCATAATTTTTACAAATTTAGTAGACATGTTAATCTTGTTAGGCTTTATTTTTCACCATCTGAAGCCCATTCTTCTAAGACGAATGGCACACTAGCCACTAGCTCATCCAGGTCAGTAAGCATTGTATCAGAGATTTAGAGGACCAGTGTAATATTCTACAGATGTGTAACCTATCCATCTTTCAGATCATGATGTGACAGAGAACAGGATAGTTAACATAGTCTTGGGGCAATTGTGTAAACATATAACATTATCCATTTCATGTGAATAACATTATTTCATTCTCTTTTAGAAAGTATTGGGAAAGAATATATTCACCAGGTCAATGGCCACATGTTATAAACCCAAGTTTAGGTTAATCAGTTGTAGCAAAGACACTACACCAGGCATAACAGCTGCAATTAGAACTATCTAACCAAAACTGGTATTTTATGGTAGACCACTCCTGGCTTTAAAGGGGAACCGCAATGATAAATTAAATGCTACGTGGATCACTATCACTCCATCTTTTAGTCTTTAAAGCCCCTCTGGCTGCCACTTGGGCCTGGCTTCTCATGGTTGAATTCAGCCCTGTGACTGTGTTGTTTAAGCATCCTGTCATTATGAGTACTGCAGAGCCTGAATTGTAAGGGCATTTCCTACCACCTCCCCTGGCCTATAGACGACAGCCACTAAGAAACTTCTTTCTAAAACCAGTGTCCTTTTCACTCATAGTTTTTTTTTCCTAAAAAAAATTGTAAATATTGTATCCTGTAAACTTCCTTTTGGGACATAAACACCAGATAGCCTCTGGCCTAATAAAGTGCTTCACTCTAGCATTCTCTCTATTCTGAGCCCTCTAACATTTTCTTCCACCATTTGCCATGGCAGTTCTACCATTTCCTAAGTTTAGTTAGGACTGTTGCTTTTGCCATGCTTCTAAGGATCATCCAAATAGGGTGTTCACATTAGGGTCCTTAGCAGAGTATTAAATCTATATACATAGACAGTGCCTTGAAATCTACAAAAATCCCCTTACTTGACTTTATGTTCTATCCACTTCTATTCAATACTCTCAGAATTTGGTCCATAAACTCCATCCCAGCTCTTGCCTATACATGTTGACTAGATCCTGAAGTTGCCTTAATATATGCTCCCTTTCCCCACATATCAGGCTACACATCCTGGTTGTGTTGTTACTTACTAGTTATCATGGTTTAGTCTAGTGGCTAAAGAAGGGAATGTGGGTAAATCCCTTAGTGGGGTACATCTTTCCTTGGACAGGAGAGGTTTATTCATTGTCTTTGAATGAGATAGCTTGTTATCTTTTTTATTTTTCATTTTAATAGTCTGATTTTTGTTGGTTCTTTTTAGTTATATATGATAGTAATTTGGCATAATTATACAAGCATGGAATGCATCTTGCTCTAATTCAAACCCCCGTTCCTCTCTTTCCCTTCCCTCTGCCATTCCCAGTTCCCTTCCCTTTATTGATCTTTCTGACATTTACCCAAACTTATTTTTTAATTAATTTCTTGTGAATATATACTATGTTGAGATGCCACTCTGGTGTATTCATATATGTACACAGGAAAGTTATATAAGATTCATTCCAATGTCTTTCCTTTTCCCATAGTTTAAAAGGGAGAAGTAAACCATTTCTAGGCACTCAAGACTATCCAGTGCAGAAGTCTAAAGTTTTAACCTTTGGAGTTCTATTACTCTGATAATTATATCCTGAATGTAGTATTCTCTGACATCTAGTTTCAAAAATAAAAATACAGAAGATTTCTTTGTGTCAGTAAATGGGTCTTCCGACTTTCACATTTAGCTTTGAATGGCCAGTTAATCGCTGTGTGCCATTCTTTATTTCAAAGCAACCCTCAAGTTTAGCAACAGACAACCAATTTCACACTCTTTATAGATACCATTTCTTCACTATTTCTCAATTTCATGATGCATGCTATCGTTCAGTGCATCCAAACTCACTAGTATGCCTTTACGGTTCTCATGGGTAAAAAATTGAATGAGTGTACTGCTACTTTGTGGCAAGTGCTTTCTGGGTTCTACAAACTACCAGGAACAAAGTCCTTGCTCCTAGATAACCATCAGTTATCCAGACTATAAACCTTATTTTAGTATATTCTTTCTTGCACAATTTCTAGTACCAACTCTTACAGATTGGGTGCATTAGGAAGCAGATATCAAGATGGAGATTAACCTCTAAAAGATTTGTTAAGAGAGCTCTTAAGATTACTTCTATGGAAGAGAAGGATTATGAAGCAGAATTTGGCTGAGGGCAAAGCTGGGGGCTGCTATGTGGCCTCTACAAAGGCCACCATCACCTAGTAGGGAGCTCTGAACGCAGCAATGGATCCCTAGAAGGGATTTTCATTGTAAAAAGATTTTTAGCTATGAATGAAATTCTGCTAGATGAGATAATGTTGTCCAGTGACTGATAGTTTTAGTAGCAAAGATAATATAGAACATGTCTTTTGCATTTCCATCATAAAATATATTTATAAACAATCTTATTTTATGTTCATACTTAGCATGAATGTACAGAAATGCAGCTCTGACTGTACAGATATTTTTATGTGTTTACTTGATGAGCCCAGCTCAACATCTTATGTTCTACTTGATTAAGCAGGCCCACATTTTTCTACAATTATTTTATTGATTTAATTCTATTCCCATCACTAATTGTCTAGGTCAATGGACTAGATGCCATGCTGTAGAACTAACCAGGGTTGGTTTATTAGGCCTAGTGAGTAAGTTTTGTTAAGCTTATTAGAGCTTAAGCTTATAAATTTTCAGCATATTTTTCAGGAAAAAAAAGTTTAGCTCATAGAATTTTCTGCATTTGTTTTTATAACGCATAATAAATTATTGAAGAATTTTTAATTGGTATATTATTTTTTTTCAAGTGGTTCCTTGAGCAAGTAAATTTAATAGAGATAACAAACATTTTCCATAAAAGATCAGATAATAAACATTTTAAGCTTTGTGGGACATATTATCCACAAGATGACCCTAAAACTCAACCAATGTAGTATAAAACCAGACACAGCCAATAAGAAAATGAATGGTCATGACTCAGGACCAAAGAAACTACAAAAACAGATGGCAGAACAAATTTGGCACAGGGGTTTTAGTTTGTCCAATCCCTGTCCCAGTGTCTTAATTACATGCTTTATTTTGGACCCTTTCTCCTATTTCTACATACTATAAATTTAAAGGCAGACAAGGGATATTAAAAACAGTATGTAGTTGTCTGTGTTGTGTGGCACAAGCATGGCTCTTTCCTTCTTGAAGTTTTCTAACAAAAATGCTCGTAGCACAGACAATTATGAAAACCAGTACATACCCTATATATTAATTATCATTTAGCACAATGGCAGCAACACAATAATTCTGATTCTGTTTTAGAAAGTATTGGGAAGAATATATTCATATGATCAATGGCTATATGTTATAAACCCATGTTTAGGTTAATCAGTTGTAGCAAAGACACTACACCTGGCACAACAGCTGTAACTAGAGCTACACAATAATGGCAACAACAATAATTTTCAGCTGCAGAAAATTATTAAATAAGAGTTAAGTGAACATCTGAGTAAACGCACTAAAGATTATATACTGAATTTGGTAAGTGGTTGAGGTTTGGATGTCAAATAAACTTGATGCTGGTTAGTTAAGTAACCTGTACTGATACCAGCAGGGATCAGCTGACAGTGTAGCTGGGCAAATCCTCTCCAACTACCACTGGAAGTGTACATACAGGACAGTAGCATCTCTTTGTAAGAAAAGATCAAGCACAGCTCTCTGGTCAATACTTATTGAATTCTAAATTATAGTACATAGTACCTCAAAATTAACTCCTTGTTTGTCTGACACTCTAAATCTACTTCCTTTATGGCAGCTTGTGCTTTAATCCACAATATTTTTAAATGAGATTTTTTTTCACTGTGGGAAAATATTTGTTGGTATCAGAGATGGATCTCTACCAAGTGTCTTTATTAATTACTGCACCCTTTTCCCAAGACCCCTTCAAACTCTGTATTCTCAGGAAGATATGCCCATGACCGTAACATACATGTATGATCAAACTAGGTGTCATATGACTTAGACTCTAAAAACACTCTTTCTAGGGGCTGGGGCTGTAGCTCAGTGGCAGAGCGCTCCCCTTGCACATGTGGGGCACTGGGTTCAATCCTCAGCACCACACAAAAAAAATGAAATAAAGCTATTGTGTCCACGAACAACCAAAAAATAAATATTAAAAAAACCCTCTTTCCAAAATTCCCAAGTTATTCTTTATATCTGAAAAAAATTCAAATACTAGTCTAAATTCTACTAGTAATAAGTTATATAACTTTATAAAAAATCATTTGACATTTATTTACCTCAGAATCTTCATATGTAAAATGAATATACTGAAGAAATCAAAGTTTAGAGAGATAAAAGTGTGTGTGTGGTGGGGGTTTGGAGAGAGAGAGAGAGAGGAAAAGAGGGAGTCATACACATAGATACACATATATATGCATTTGTATACATATGTGTACATATAAAGATAAATATAAATATATTTTAAAGTGGATTGAGTCAAAAGAGTCATTACTGGTCCCAAAATATAGTAATGGTTCATATTCTTGAATTGTCTTGGACAATCATAAATATATTTTAATAAATGTTTATAATTATCAAAGAAATATAAGGAAAGGGCAATGATGTATAGCAAAATAGTTATGATAAAAATTATCTTTGTGAGTGATAAGAAAAGCCAGTTGATCAGTTTATGGCTAATGTGCAAGTAAAAGATGTTAACAGAATTGTGTATATAGTGTAATGAAAGCAAACTGCAAACATTGATTAAATTGTTAATAAGAATTTTTCCAAAACAAGAAATCTTCAACTTTTCTCAGTTCATTTTGACCAAAAAAAATTAGAAATCTCCATTCTGAAACCTATTATGCATATAGTATGAAAATTCTATTGTGGAAAAAAATCAAATAACTTACTAATATCAATTAATTGTTTAAAAGAGAAACAAGTTTCAATACTGTTTCTACTAACCAGTTAATTACTCCAAATAGTGTAAAAATTACTATCTCTAACAGATTATAATTATATATTAGCTTCACATTAAACAAAACTAGCAAAAAAGAATTTTGACACACTGCAAAAGAATTGACTATTCCATGTTATCTCATTTTGAAGAGAGATCTTTTAGAGTAAATGAGGTAAAGAACATGGTTCAATTTAACTAAAAGACCAATGCAATCAAACTTCTACATCTACTTTGGGTGTCTGGGATCCTATCTATGTAGAATCTAAATTGTCCTGCCAATCACAGTTTGGAACTAGGTTATAAACTACTGAAATCAATTCATGCCTCACATACTTTCCTTCCTATCTTAGGAAAGATTCCTTCATCACTGTAATAGTTGAAAACTTTTCTCTTTTCTGATGCCTACTGTTTTTGTGCTACAAAACTCTCAATCTTCCTGAGCCACAAGTGTCACTTAGAATTAAGTATTCTCTTCAAATTTTAATAGCTCCTTTCCCCCTTTCTCTTTTATAAGAAAACTATTTCATTTTGTCCAGCCCTTCCCTTAATCTGAGATTGTATTCCTACTTTGGGAAGTAGGTAAGGAAAGTTATTCAAATTGCTTTGATTTTATAAAATAATATTGATAAAATAAAATAATATTTAGAAAATAAAATTGATAAAATTTAGAGTATATTCCCTTATATTATTATATTATATTATAGTATTTCTCTCACTGATTCAGGAAATTTTTTGGTTTAGGAATCAAATAGTAGGATTTCAGATGAACAAAGATTCCAGATTGATAAGCAGATATATTTACAAATTGTCAGAAGCAAATTTTATCACTTCTTTTTTTTTTAAAGAGAGAGGAGAGAGAGAGAGAGAGAGAGAGAATTTTTTCATATTTATTTTCTAGTTTTGGGCAGACACAAAATCTTTGTATGTGGTGCTGAGGATCGAACCCGGGTCACTCGCACGCCAGGCAAGTGCGCCACCGCTTGAGCCACATCCCCAGCCCAAATTTTATCACTTCTTGATTTCAGTTCCCATAATTACTTAAATTGCACATATAATACCAAAAGAATGTTTGATTAGGCCAGTTCAACTGAAGGTTAAGGAAAAATATCTTAGTCAAATCAACAGTTAATATTATTTCTATAATATTTAACATCTTCTTAAAAGCTTTAACAAATAATATCTCATTGATAAGGCCAAGCAATGTTTCTGGCCTAATTTTATATATGAAGAAATGGGTTATGAGTTTAAGTGATTTTTATAGGGTTCTAAAAATTGAAGGATATAGTAAGGATCTACTCATTTATTAAAGAGCCAGAATAATTATAAAAATTACAATTTAAACACAAATGCTTTGACTTTAATTCTGGAGGTGTTTTTTACTGTCTCATATCCAAAAGTTCCAAGTGCATATTTCATTGATCCAAAGTCATTTTAGACAAATAACAGCACATACATATATGATTGTATATTAAAACTTGATTTCCTGAGTGTAGGAAAAATAGGAAATTTTTTGCCTAAAGTGTATACAGGGTAGTGCCATCTCTTTGTGATTTGAGAGATTATTGAGCTTAGCTCACTGGTTAATGCTTTTTAAGTGTTATAAATAGTACATCAAAAATGACTTCCCAACTTATCTACCACTCTAAATCTATTTACCTTAGGGTAGGTTTTTTTTAATTCAAAATTTTTTCAATGAGCTTATTTTTTATGCTAGGAAAATGTTCTTCAATATCAAATCTTTACAATTGCCTTTAGCAATTACTGCACCCTTCCCTAAAGACTCCTCAAACTTTGAATATTCTTGAACATTGTATACTACATATTATCACATTAGATGTCACTGAAATGTTACCTTGAGTATAAATTCATTCTTTATGAATTGTTGAGTCATTCTTTTCATCTGAAAGGAGTCAAAAAATATACTAATCATAGATTTATTTTCAAATGAATATAGCTTTGGGAACTGAGGATATAGCTCAGTTGGTAGACTGCTTGCCTTGAACACTATATATCTATCTATATCTATATCTATATCTTTTAAAGATTTAAAGAGATATAAACCTTTACAGTTCAAGCTCTGAAGTCTCATTTCACTTTATACCTTTGCCGGATTTTCTTAATTTCCTCAAAAGTTTTGATGAGAATTAAAATTGTATTTAGAATACTTTATCACAATTTTTTCAGATACCATTGTGTATCCATACAGATTTTATTCCTTCCTTAAATAATAAACCTAACACAACAGAGTGATTTTAACAATAAATCAATAATCCCTTAAAATTAATGCAGAAAGTTAGGTATGTGGTGTCTGTGTGTGTGTGTGTGTGTGTGTGTGTGTGTGTGTTACTGAAGTGACTTTGATTAATGAGTGCTGTATTACTCAACTTGAAATACTCTATTCCTAAGCATAATTCACATATATCTGGAAAGAAATTCACAATGGATAGCTTACCTAATAAAGAAAGCCAAGCATCAAATCAAAAGACATTTTTAACCTTGTGTATGACTGAACTAACCCATTCATTATTTATTTATTCAATAAATATTTATTAGAAACAAATTATGTGTCAGGCAATAAGAAAGTTCTTGATGGTGCATTGATGAATAAAGAAAAAAAATACCTTTTTCTTCTTTCAGAGGGCTTATAAGCCTAATAGAGAAGACAGACAAATGAGTACAGTTATAATGAGAAAGACACCATAAGAAAAATAGATTCAGGAAGCTATATAACCAGATTCAAGGGGTATAAAAGCCAAGTTAGAAGAGTTAAGGAGATATGTAAGTAAAGGAAATCACTAAGGATTCTTTAAATTTAGTCATGGAAGAGATAAAAGGGCCAACAGTAAAGAAAGTGAAGGTTGAAATATGACATTGTTTAGAAAATCACTCTCTTGGTGGGACCTCACTGAACACAGGTTTCAGTGGATATGGGTTTTTTTCTATGAGGTTTTGATGAAAGAGGAGAAGGAAATTGAGAGACCAAGAGTGGCTTGTGTTGAAAATCGATACAAAGTGGAAGTGATAGAGAAAATATGAGAAATCAAAGAAAATCACCTTGTGAATGGAAAATAAAAGAGAGGGAAATCAAACTTAAAAAGTGAGTAATTTTAACTTAAAATCTAACTATGAATTTCAGAGTTACAGCACAAAGAACTTCATATTTTATTTATAGATAACATTAAAATAAAAATAATTAGAACTATGAACAATGATACAGCAGTTTATCCTTTAAAATCAAAGAACATATCTGAACTACAAAACATATTTTAGGAAATGGAAATAAATGTTAGAAGATTTTCACTTAGTATTTTTAACTGTATTAAATAAGGTGTTATATCTAAAATATATGAGGAAGGTGATCATTAAGGAAAGAAAAGCAACTGAAATCCTAAAAGCATTATTCATAACTTAAAAACTTATGTGCCAAATTATAAGTCACGATGACAGTAGTTGAGTAATACTGTAAAGACCATATCAGTAAAGGTAAAGAAAAAAATCAAGATTTTTTCCTACATTGAAGTCAATTGAAATTTTAAAATCTCTTTTAAATTGAAGAACTCCATATCAACTCTATATTAACTGAGAGATCATTTTATTTAACAAAATATGCTGCAAATCAATAATAAAGTGGCTAGGGTTGTGGCTCAGTGGTAGAGCACTTGCCTAGCACAGGGGAGGCCCTTGGTTTGATCCTCAGCACCACATAAAAACAAATAAAATTTAATTTTTTTTTAAAAAAAGAACTAAGCCTATAAGATAAAATCAATAAAAAAGGTAAAATCAACAAAAAAATCAATAAAAAGGACAAAAGATATTAATTGGCAACTCACAAACAAAAAACTAATAGGTATATGTACCTTTTAGTACCTATTCAAAATAAAGCATAAATTACATCTTTCCTTCCATCCATCAAAGAAGTAAGCATTTGCCAAGCAGATACTTTCAGACATTAGCAAGTATGCTTAGAAAGTAGAAACTTCATCCATTATTGATGCAATTATCAACTAGTATGACCATTTTAATGTAAATTTTGGCAGTATTTTAGTAAAATATAGCTTGTAAATTTATCAAGAGCCTCATGCATATACAAGTAAAGTAATTCTGCCAGACACATAAGATTATGTTTTTTAGTAGTATCATGGAAGTGTATTACTTGAGTCTATTTTTAGAAGAGTGGACATATTCTAGATGTATGCTATACATTATTTTGCCCCAGAAAAATAAATTATAATATAAACTCAAGAAACATCTTAAAACAAACATGTCAGGAAAAATTACTAAGGCAATAGACATGACACAATGCATTTATATAAACTAAAACAAATACAAACCAAAAACTCTATGGGTTTTATAAGGCATTATATTGACACATGTCCAATAAAATAGTAGAAACACTTTTTTGATTGTTAGTGAGAAAAGGGAAAACCATTTAATGGAAGAAAGTAATCTGGCATAAAACTGTGATGAAAGATTGCCATAAAAAGAAGATGACTCAGTTCTCTCTTACTAAGTTCCAAAGGAAAAAATCAGAAAAAAAATATAAGTTAAAAGATAAAAAATATGGAGAACCTATTCAGAGGAGATGATCTATGTATATCGAAAATTAAAACATATATTTTATTTTCTGCATTACAGAAAGAAAGAAAGTGAAAATAATTATTAAAGAAAGAATATAAGGGAAAAATGTTTCTGAGTTGAAGAAAAACCCAAGTCTACCAGTCAAAAGAGCCTAATGAAAATATAGCATATTATATAGTGTTAGAGCTTAGATCTGGAGTGTCCTATAGTGTATTAAAGGCTTGGTCCCCAATGAAGCTTTTTGGAAGCAATTAGATCATGAAGGTTTTGACCTCATCAAAGGATTAATCCATTGACGGTTTCATAATTGAATGGATTTGGGGGGGCTTGGAACCATAGGGGGTGTGGCCTAGATAGAGAAAATAGATCACAGGGGGCATGCCCTGGAAGAGCATCATATTCTCCTTCCTGGTCCTTTCCTTTCTTCTCTCTCTGTATGTCCCCACACCCACCAAAACCTCTTTCTCTCTCCCTTCCTCCCTCTTCTTGTTGCCATGGATGTAGGCAACTTTCTATGCCATAGCCTTGCACCATGATGTGCTGCCTAAGCACAGGCCTAGGAAAAAATAGAGCCAGCCAACCATAGATTGAAAGTTCTGCATGAGCCAAAATAAATGTTTCTTCCTAGGAAATTGTTTTTCTCAGGTATTTTTTCATAGTGTTGAAAAACTAGATATCACACATAGGATCGACTGGATTCTAATGGAAACATCTTCCAAATTTCAGTGTCTTAATCCAACTGAAATTTATTCCTTGCTTGGAAAGCAAAGACTTGAAAAATGTTTATAAAAGTCTGCTAAAGTTTTAGTGATGCTTCAAGGCAGCTGGCCTCCATAAACTGGTTGAGTGATACAGGCTGTTTCTATATTGTGGCACTTGATCTGAACAGGTGCATGCACAATTTATATGATAGAGAAATAAAGCCCAGAGAATCAAAGATCAATTTATAAATGCACACGTCCCTTCTGCTCTTGAAACATTAATCAAAACTACTCACATGGCCAGTTTTCAAGAATGCTGGGAAATTAAAGATTGCACGTGCCTAGGAAGAGATAAATAATGCTGGTGAGTACAAGTAATATTTCTTGATATTATATGTAAATCTCTTTGACATCAACATTCAGGAGTAAAATTTAGACAAACATAATTTGAAAATTAATGGATCAATATTTGCACTAATGCTTCTAAAATGCAGGATCGTACAGAATAAAGGAAATCCTTAATCAGGAACTCTAAATGTCACAAGTCTACTCCAGGTGCCTGCATTTAATAATTATATGATTGTGAGTAAATTAATAAACCTCATTGAGTTATAATTTTATTATCTTGGATATAATAGTAGAGTTGATAATTGTTAAATGATCTGAGTATTTATATTGTGTTAGTCATTTTTCTAAATGTTTTGCACATGTAGTGCATTTTATCTTCATAACCACTTCTGACATCCAATTCAGTATTCTCACATTACCAATGAGCACACTAACTGGTTAAGTACTTTTTGAGGTCATGCAGCTAAAAGAATAGAGGAGCAAATATTAGAACCTGGGCAGTTCGAAAAAAAATGGCATAAAATTTTCTTTTTATGATGTTATTACCTTCCCATTTTTACCTGGTTAACTAGAATAGCAAATGCCTTTATAAAAGTACTTTATAAATTTCAAGACCCTACACAAAGTAGATGGTCCACAAAAATCAGCAGACTTTTCTCATGTTCTTTGACTATCATTCCTTTGAATTATAAAAAGTAGAACATTTTTATATGTTTTAATAAGGTATGTTATTTCATGTCATAATATTTACATTGTGCATGTTTCCCATTACAGATTTAGAATATGCATGCCACAACATTTCTAAACCAACCACATTAATTAAAATACAAAGGAAATTAAGAAACAGAGAATTATAAAAATGTAATTTTATTTATTTGAGCTCCATGTGCATTGTTATATAAAAAATATTATCCAGAAAAAGATAAACATATTTAAACATCATTTAACTCTGTTCTACAATGTATGAAAATACCTGTCTTTTAAATACATGGAATATAAAGCTTGTACATTTTGGCATGAAAATATGAACATTTTGCTTATAGTTATACTATTTTGTTTGATCAGACAACTGTATGTAGTTTTGCCATTAGTTTATGTATGCCTAATAATTGGTTTGATCATTTTTTTTAAATTTTTCAACTAGTCATTTCTTTCCTTTCCTCACACCTCTTTTTCAACCTAAGGGAGGCTGCATTCTTTCATGAGAAGTTACCACTGATAATTTTATTGCTGAATCTCCTTTGCTATCTAGGCATTTCACTGAGAAGTCTTCTAGGCCTTGATACTCAAATCCAGAAGTAGGAGTCAACTCCAATCCAGTACACCTTCTTGATCTCTGAACTTTTTCTCCTTTTTTACAGTCTTTGAACATCAAACACTTCTTATCTGAACTCATATCTTCTTGTAATCTCTTGTTAAAGGCTGCTAAGATTAGCCACCAAAAGACATCATAGTCTGCTTCTTTACAATAATTTTTCCTCAGTCTTTAGGTTCATTAGTCAGGAGTTGCTTTCAGAGTTACCATAGGCAATACCTTCCTCACAGGGTTTTCCCACCTTCCTAACTGGTTTTGTATTTTTGCTTGTTGAGTATTATTCAGTTTGCAAAGCGATAGCCATATATTTCAGATTTGCTGTGGCAACTCCCTATCATTACATTTTTTTAATTAGTTAGTTATTTTACCATAATAAGCACAACCATAATATCAGTGTCTGGAATCAACATAACTACATTCCTTGTGCATACAGTTGTTCCAAATTGGGGAATGGGTTCTGTTATGAAAATGCCAGCAATGTTCCATTTAATATAGGAGCCAAGTTTACTGTGCTGCTTGAAATCTGTCCAAAAGAGGAAAGAAGAGACTTTTCAGAGAAGATATGTTCTCTTTCTTAATTAGCTTGGCCTCAGAGTGATACACATCATTTTTTGTAGCCCCCCTTTGTAAGGACAACACACAAGCCCTACTTGGATGCAAAGAAAAAAAATGATTGGAAAATATGATCACTGCAGAGGTAAGTAATATCAAACAATAACATTGGATGATACAGAAGAACAAGTCCTGGCATTAGCTGTTACAGCTACACAAAGACCAGCATATATTTTGCTTTCAAAGACTATCAGCTATTTTTTGACTGGCTATGTGGTTTTTATTTAGTCTAGCATGCATTTACACTTGCTTTCCTGTTTTCCACGGTTAGCTTCCTTTAACTCAATTTTGATTTATTCACTTGTTATCGTCTTTTAATCTCTTAGGAAACTTTAATGAATACCAAGATCTGTGTCTAATCACAGACTCTGGGTTAAGGACTTAGACATTTATTTAGTAAAATCTTCCCTGGTGGTTCTAAATGGCTGCCACAGTTGAGGGCCCTCTGCCCAGTATGTGTGGGAAATTAGAACCTGTTTATTTACATACTTCCTGAGTATACAACTGGGTCAATATTCTATTGCTTCAGTTCTTTTAGGGGCTTAAAATCACGCTGCTGATAAGTGTCTTGAAACTCTCTTTGCTTCTCTGTTGGCAGAGAGAAGTGGATGTGATGTCCACTAAAAATGATTACGATTTTGGTTTTGGCTTTGGATGTGTGGTTTAATGTATTACATCTTGGAATTGCTTTGGACCCCTATGTGTTGTTTTATGAGATTTAAAGATTATTTGGATGGCATGATACAACCTAGTGATGATCAGAGATGAAAGGCAGAATTCATTGTTACTTACAATCTAAATGAGAGAAAGCTGCCAGGCAAGACAGACGGAAAGTTTCCCCCAGTGTCAGGGTAACAACAAGCTGGAACTGTATAGGGGCAGTTTGTGAAAAGCAGTAGAAATAGGGCTATTTGGGTTTAATAGGCTCCCCATGGATGGGATGATTGGATAATTTTGCTGGCCCTCAGGCAAAGGAGCTTTCACTAATTGTTCAGTGCTCTATCTCTTTGACAATTAAGGCAGGTATATAGTGGGTCCGAGTATACAAGTCCAACAAGGAAAGTGGTTAGGATGCAAAACTTAGATGCTTAAGAAGGAAAAGTGACAGCCTCTAGCCAGGATCTTAAAATAGGGTCAAGATAGAATTAAAACAAACAAACAACAACACAAAAAGAAGCTATATTACAAATTGATCATTTGATGTCATAACGCCCATAGCCTTGTTAGAGGAGGACAGTGGAATAGGTTGCCTTGAGATAAAAGACATCCAGAGACTGCATGTGTAAGACCAAAGTTTATTAAGAAATGTTTATGAATAATATCCAGTGGCGAAGGGTTAGACAGGTGCTTCACCAGAAAGTCCAGTGACAATAGGCTAGAAAGGTGCATTTCTCAGAGTCTCTCTAATGCTTCACCAAAAATGGTGCCTCCATTCCCCCATAATCCTTTGTCCTATGGTAGCTGACTCTATAGGCCCTTCCCTCTCTATAGTGCTTTTATCTATACCAGTTACCAAGGAAAGAGGTTTACAAGTTAGGCTACAGAATCAGTGACACTATTGGATTGCTTAGTTTGCTTTGTTCCTTGGATTACCACCATCCCAAGGAGCAACTGTCCTATGAAAAAAAGAATCCCTACAGATAACACTAACTTACCCTAATTCTCAGCATAGCTGGAAGAAGCCAGTGTTCCTTGATATAATATTTATCAGGACATTCTAGTCCAAACTCACATTTATTATTCCTTTAATCTGGCTAGGTCCTTGGTCACTGAGAGAAGAACTTCAGGGAGATGGTGTTTACTCCCCTCCTTTTTCTCCAAGAATAGCATAGATGTCTTAACATTAATTTTGAGTTCAATTATTTGAAACATATGAGTGACCTGAAGAATACAGGATATTCCAAGAGTAGGGCATAAAATACCCTAAATAATATGGAAAATATTTTATCATGCATATAAAAAAAGACAAATAGAAGTATAAGGTATTCTTTAAAGCCTGATCAACAAGTCCCCCAATTATAAGGCAATAGCCAAGAAAACAGACCTAAAACTTCTGGGGTCTCTAAAAATATATTGGTGTAGTTATAAAGTGTGTTAAAAGTATG
This sequence comes from Callospermophilus lateralis, assembly GCF_048772815.1. Lineage (NCBI taxonomy): Eukaryota > Metazoa > Chordata > Mammalia > Rodentia > Sciuridae > Callospermophilus > Callospermophilus lateralis. The sequence goes on from NC_135308.1 coordinate 136,510,297, forward strand.
AGTTATATTTTCTATGTCAACAGTGTTTTGGTGTTTTCCAAGGACAATTTGGCAGGTCTACCTGTTACATTCTTCGAAAATATACATAAAAGTTGGTGGTATTTGTTTGCAACCAAACAGGTATGGTAGTCATGTTCAGAGACTCAGGTTGGCAGGTCACGGTGGAAAGCTGGAGAAGTGGAACAAGAGGTGTTGAAGAGTAAGATACACTGTCCTCAGGGATAACATGGTGGGCCAATATGTGGCAGTTGCCTCCTGGAGAAAGCAATAATCTCCATGATTTTTAAGGATGTTACAAATCATAGTACCCTCTACAAGATTTTGCTTTAAGCATGCAAATGCAGGAGTGTAGGTTTGGGCAGAACGTGAGAAATATACAAAGTCAATGCAAACAGAGACGTCAGGAAACATAACATCAAAGGAAGGAAAGCAATAGATATTCCATTGCTCTGAGAGAAGCAGCCTGCAAGTATTTCTGGGCAAGGGTTTGATGTAGGGGGATGAGGTAGTCTCCAGGGCAGGAACAAAGTCATATGCAACGGGAAAGTCTTTCGGTGAGGTGATAATATCTGAGACATGGAACGGGGGATACCCTTCCTAAATACATACCAGGTTGATATGGGTTATAGTTTTATGATTATAAAGTATTATATGAAGGTGGAGCCACTTGTAGAATTTGAGGGCAATGCTGGACCAGGAGCTTCACTTGAAACTATCTTTAAAGTCAAGGGGCATTGTGAGAATACATCTATCAAAGATCATTTAGCACCTGGTACACAATTAAAAGTTTGGTTAAGGGAGACAATGTTAGTCAGTTTTTCACCACTATGATCAAAATACCCATGAAGGAGGGAAAATTTATTTGGGTTTATGATTTCAGAGGTTTCAGTTCAGGATTGACTAGCTCAATTGCTTTGGGCCTGAGGTGAGGTAGAACATCATGACAGAAGGATGAGATGGAAGCAAACTGTTCAGCTCATGATATACTAGAGAGAGAGAGAGAGAGGGAGGGAGAGAGAGAGAGAGAGAGAGAGAGAGAGAGAGAGAAGGCGGGAGGTATAGAAAAGACATAGTCCCCAAGGGTATACTCACAGTGACCTACTTCCTCCAGCCATGCTCTACCTGCCCAGCTTCCACCACCTCCAGTCCATCTATCTATTAATCTATTATCCATCTATCGATGGATTAATCCACTGATGAGGTCACAGCCCTCAAGATCCAATCACTCTCCCCACCAAAATTTCATCTTGGAAACTTCTGCAATGGAAACCAAACCTTCAACACAGGAGTCTTTGGGTAAAAATTAATATACAAAGCATAGCAGCCCAAATATAAAAGCTATTCAAAGCATAGCAGCCCAAATATAAAAACTGTTCAAGGTTTTGCCCGGATAAATAATGGGAAGGGTCCTGCCGCAGTCTGGCTGGGCACAAATCACGAGCCACTCAAGCAGGAACAAACTTTATTTCCGAACTCCCACAGCATTCCACGCACACTCCCCGGGAACTCTCCCAAAGCTCCCCACACAGCTCCTCCAGGAACACACCACACCAACTGGAACTCCCTCCCCCGGGCTGCGCGTGCACTCACTCTCGGAACCTCGCGAGAACTCAAAGGAAACTCCAAAGTAGCAGGCGCCCTACACAGCAAGAGACATCCTATTACCAGACAGTAAAAGTCTAATATACAATTGAATCAATCCAGCATCATCTTAATGGCGCGCCTCTCAACCATTACTTCTGGCAAAATGCCAGGGGCCATTCCAACTCAGCTGTGGCTCTCAACAGGGTTCCACTAAAAAATCATTTAAAAACACATAGCCTGATTTGGTTATATGTTGGCAAAAGAGGGTCAAGTTGCTTGAACTGTCTGTGGCTGAGGTTGGAATTCTGGCATAAGTTTATAGGAAGGCCTTATAATTTAATAAGTTGTTAGGTGCCCTTTGCCTCAGTGATTGATTCATTTGATGATGGAAAGCCAGTGAGGTCATTGGATCTCCGTACTTGCATTAGAAACACTTGATGACTTTCAATATTTGCCATGCTCAGTTGAAGGAATGGCTCATTTGGAAGGGATAGGCCTCCAGACTGGGGCATCTAGACCCAGAGCAACATGATCAATGAACAACAGAATATATGCTTGACAGTGTTCTGTTGTTCGATGTTCATCTTCTTTAACAAAAATGGGTTGTCTGGATTTTCTTATTATTGTGTATAACATTTATTCCATTCTGACCTCAACATGTGGTTTTTCATTTACTAAGTTGGCTTTACATCTCCCTTCTGGGCAAGTCACATCATTTTTATGAATATCCTGAAGCACTAACTTAAATTTCCTGAAGGAGATCAAATGAAGAGTACAAATTAATTATCTATTCCTTATAACTAAAATATAGAGGAAATTTTTACTTTGTTTGATAAATAATAGTTGTAACCAGCCCAACCTTGGTGAATGGAAGTCACCATGCATATGTTCAACTCATGTTATGCTCATCCCATGCATAACCTTTGCCCCTACCATCATGTCTATTTTGGTCTTGAGCCAATTGGATGGTAACAATGGTGGATGGAGAAAGAGAGTAACTAATATCCACAGGAAGAGTCAATCTATCCATTTTATCAATATCATCCACTGATGAATTACCATTTGTTTAACATTGACATGGGACAGAAATATCTCCATATTTATTGCCTATTCAGAGAAGTCTATCCACGTATCTTCCCTAAGTTTTCTTGTTACCAGTTTTCCAAATCAATACATTTTAAATCTATGGCCAGTCAGACAAACTATTGATAACCATCTGTGAACTGGATTAATCATATATTTGGTCATTTCTCCTTCAAAAAAAGAATGAACTAGCTACAGCACTTGGAATTCTGGAAGAATTTATCTTCATCGCAGTCTTACAGGGATATTCCAGAAAGGGTCTGTAGTATTTTCCAGCGGTACTTGCATTCCTGCACCTACAGAACCATAGGTAATCATGAACCAAGTCTTTTCTTCTTCTGTTACCTAATCATAGGAAAGTTCTCATGGTGCCTTACTGTCACCTGAGATAGAGGATTGGCCTAGTAGGAGTAATTACCATGGGTATTTGGGGCACTCTTTCATGCAAACAATTTGAGCCTTCAGGGCCTACTCCAATATGATCCCATATATATCATTTCTATTTGATATTGATTATGCCTACCTTTATGACTCGGCACCTCTGATAGCATTTGATGGCCCACAGCTAAGTGCTCATTATCTACGAAGATTCAGGAACAAGCCAAGAATTCTTCTCATAAAAAAAAAGTAATTATCTGCAGAGGATGATAGGGTTAGTTCCAAATTCCTAAGGGCCCGCGTGGCAATTCACCTATACAGGCCTACCCAATATTCCAATGGTATTTTTATCTGCCCTGACACTTCAAGTACCATTGGCTTTGCTAGATCACATGCCCAAGTGGCAAAACAGCTTGCCTGACAGCCTGGACCTGTTGTAAAGCATTCTAAAGTTATGGACACCTCTCAAAACTAACAGCTTTCTGGTATGCTTGGAAAATGAGCCAGTGTATCACATCCAAATGAGGATTATGGTATCTCTAAAACTCAAAAGACCCACTATAAGTTGCATTACATGTTTTTGTTAGAGGAAGGACCAGAAGCAACAACTCATTCTTTCATCCATCTAGAAATTATATCTTGGAATGCACAAAACACTAAGCCTCTAGAAAACTCACTGAGGTATAAGGCTTCTGAACCTCTCATATGTATTCTCTATGCAAATATCTCATCAATAAATCTAGTTATTACTTGTTACTAGATTCTATCGGCATACCCTCATTACTAAGATAGACCAACATGATATCCTATGGAAGTGAGGACAATAAAGATCCCTGAAAATTAATTATGACTTAATTCTGGAGATTTAATACAAACCTGAGGCATGGCAGTAAAGGTATATTGCTGGCCTTACCAGCTGAAAGCTAATTATTACTGCTGGGCTTTCTGGGTAGGTATAAAGAAAAAGACACTTTTCAGATCAATACCTACCTATCAGGTACCAAATAATGGTTAATTTGCTCAAGAAATGAGGTTAAATTTGCTGTGAAAGTTGCAATTGTAGTCACTGCAGTGAGCCAATGTCATTAAGATCCACTTGTCATATGACCAGGCCAAAGGAGACTTGAGGGGCATAAGTATTCCTACATCATTCAAGTCCTTACTGGTGACACTAATTTCTCCAAGAATACAATATTACCATTTGAATTACTCTTCTCCTAGGTAAAAGAAGTTCTAGTGCTTGCCCCTTGGCCATTTACATCATAAATAGCATTAAAGGTCAGGGAAACAATATTAGTATTCTATAAATTGTGGGGTATATCTATTTCAATTAGGAAACACGGAAATAATAAGGAAAAAAATGGGTTTAGGGACTTAGTGGGTCCACTGTGAGATGATGTACCTGAGCTAAACTGCAGCGATCACCTGAACTCCATAAGCCTGGTGAACCACAGTGACATACTGAGTCTCCTGTAATTAACATCAGTTCACAAAAAGTGTGTCCCCAAAAGGTCTGATTATTTCTCTTCCTTCCATGCATAGTTACCTTGGTAAAAGACCATAGGTCCTTTCAAGGAAAGCCAGAAGAAGATTAACAAGTATAAATTTTTGGCAATGTACCCTCAATAGGGTCTGGTATCCCTTTAATTTAAGAGATCTGGGACTGATAACTGGTTCAAGTTTGGGAATTGATTGAGCATCCATGATGCTCTACTTTGATGATTTTGTTTTCTAGACTGGTAACCTTTCTGCTTATAAAAATAGAGTTAGGATTTAGTGGACTTCCTGTCAATTTTACTTCTAGCAACATTTTGATCAACTGGCCAGGCCTTGAGTTTACTTGACTTAGACTATTCTGATTGCTGCTTTTTCACCATCATCCCCCACCATAGGCTCCATCCAGAATAAAGGATGGATGGTATGGATTGAATGTTTGTTTCCCTTCAACTTCAACTTCATATGAGAAGTATTTGCAAATGGGGCCTTTTGAAAGTAATTATATTAGGCTATTACATAGGGCCCTCATAATGAAGTTGGTGGCCTTATAGGACTAAATCTATTTTCCTCATTGTGCACATATGAAGGAGTGGCCAAGAAGGCAGCTATCTACAAACTAGGAAGATGGCCCTTGAAAGAGTAAAAACTTGCTTTCACCAAGAGCTCAGACTTCTATCCTCCATGACGGTGAGAAAATAAATTTCTCTTTTTAAGGCACTCAGTATATAATATTTTGTTATAGCATCCAAGTTCAGACATGCAGATATGCATACTGATTATGTATGTGTGTGTGCATGTGTATATATACATATATATAACATTCTGTAAAATAAAAATAACTGTTCAGATGCAATGAACACACATAACCCTCAGATCTTCCTAATATATGTAATTAAGAAAACAATAAGGATCTTTGCTAATTAAGAAAATGATACAAGAGGGACGTGAAGCAATTCGTTATTAAAGTGGATAAATACTCAAAATCAAACAAATAAATGGGGTATCTTAAAACTAAAAGAGGTCATTAAATAAAAACTAAGAAGATCAAAGTAAAATATGGACCTTAGTTAATCATAATATATCAGTATTGGTTTATTCATTATAATTCTGTATATATTAAGATAAAAGGTTATAGTGTGGGGTATATTATAACTATACTATAATCCTAAGATTTCCACAAATTTAAAAATGTTCTAAAAATAACATACATTTAAAAATACATTTAACATATAACATACAAATAACATATTTAACATACATTTAATCAGGTGTTTTTTATTTGTATGTGGAGTTTTGTTTTCATCAGAAAGTTTTCTTTCTCATATTTTCTCATATATTTCCTTATGATAATGGTTCTGAAAGTGTGGTCTTTGAGCCAGTAGCAATGGTGTCAACTAAGAATTTATGAGAAATTCTTAGACTACACCCAGGAAATGCAGAATGACAAACCCTGATATTAGAACAATCTTTGTTTTAATATAACCTATCAGGTGATTCTTACATGCCAAAATTTGAAGATCACTATCCTAATGTTGGATATGGACATTGAAATATATATTACATTTTATATTCAAACTTTTTAGAACTAATTTCTCAAAGATGAAACAAATATTTGTAAAAAACCAATAATCATATTTCAATCATCCATAATCTTGATAAACAATTATTCCATTCTATAACATACACTAGGAGATTTTTCCATCATAAAATTCCAATACATTTTATGAGTCATATATTAGGAAAATTGTCCAGGAAGGTAAGTGACTCAGTCAAGGTCACAGATCCAGCTAAAATCACAGATGATTTATTTAAAAAGCCATAAAACTCCAAAATACCTGCTATTTTCATGTACTGATTACTTCCCATTAAAACAAAATAATAAAAAAATTCTGAATATGTAACATAGTCAAAACTCATGCATTGAAAAGAAATACTAAATATGGAGTCAGGGGACCAGAGTTCCAATCACAACTTTACCATTTCTTTGTTCTGTGATTTTTGTCTTTGAAGTTACTGAGTTTCAATTTTGAAATAAGTCTCATTTCATTGAGAAAAGTTTCATATTTTAAATAAGGCTGTTACTATCCATTTGTCCACCAGATTATGATGCTTATGAAGTTAACACATAGGGAAGGATTTTAAATATTAAAGAGAACACAAATAGGCTGTTAAATTCCTGACTCCTGTGCCACTTGGTTCTGTTCCCTGGTCAATGGCCCTCTGATGCCAGGCTTGTCAGTCTCAATTTCTTCACAAATACAGGGATTGATAAACAGAAGGTAAAAGTAAGATGAAAAGAAACACCAATTAGATGCAGTTGTGTTCTATTTATTCTTCTCTTTTCAGGTAGTGGGGGATTCTGATTAGGTATGCTGTCTGATGTTATACAAATTCATGTACATGGGTGATCCAAAAACCTCATATGAAATACTAAATTCAGCTACTTATGTGTAATCTGGAGGGGGAAAAAGACATATCGATCTATCACATAGATTTTAAATATTTCAAAGTCAACTTAAATGTGGATTTAATACATTTCTTGTAGTACTAAAAGCAGTGTAGTTGTTAGTAATGCAGAATCTGTGTAGGGGCATAAGTAAATGGAGTAATTACAAGCCAATCACCTTAATTAATACAAAGCACAAAACACTCAATAGCAAAGATTAAAATTGATCCTATGCAAATTAATTCAGATGAATTATACAAGTTGCATAGTCAAAAGTCAATGAATAATACAAGTTGATATTTTGACCTCATGTGTGTAAATTTAAGCTTGTAAATCATACTATGGTTCTAATATATTTGATGCAATTGTTCAATAGAGGAGCTTTATAGAGATTATGCCAGCTTTTGGAATCATTCACCATTAAGCAAAGAAAAACAATGGCTTTGTTTAATTTGTAATTTAACCTAGATAGAGTATAGCTTGATTTAAAGATACACTGTAGAAATGTTTTGGAAATAATCTGTCTGCCACAACCATTGCAAAACATTTTTCACAAGTGTGAGAGCCCACGGTTCAATCAGGAAGATACAACCAATAGATGTGCTATAGAACAGTGACTTATTATAGAGATTAATCCTTGCTCAGTCATGGAGCTGGTGAAGAACTCTATGGAAAGTTGCTTCTTTCCAGACTGGAAGTGGCCCTACAGACACTGTAGTGCAACAGGGCCAGGAAGAAGGAAGAAAACTTGGTATGAACCAAGGAAAAGTCATAATAATATGGCAACCTCAAGAAAAAAACTGCAATTCAGGAGGGGCAAATCAGAATTACAAGTGCCTTTCACTGCTTCCAGCTTCATCCATGTGGATGATGAGCAGAAGGAGCTGGTGATGTCACTCAATTGGGTCTGGGCTCACACAAGTCAGAGAGCTTTAGCCCCAGTGGCCATCCCACACCAACAGGTAATCAGCACATAAGCCAAAGGCAGGAGGACTTTGACATTGACCTTCAGAGCACAATAGCTGTGCTTGGTTAACTTAAACCCAGAACTATGCAGAGAAGGAAATTATTGGAAATAGCTCCAGTTCAGCTACTTGAAAACATAAAACTAACTGAAAAGATTTTGATAAATCATTCCCAATTATGAAATATTTAAGAATTTCTGGTTATGTCCTTACCTTGAACCTTTATCCTCAGGGTATTTTCTTCCTAATCTTGAATACAGCAGTAAAAAACAATTAATGAATATTCAATCCCTTGCCTTTTTTATGAATGATATTTTAACTCTTATTCTTCCCTCTCAGATTTACCCATGTTTCTGTCCTTCAAAACTCATCTCCTTCCTCAATGTTGTATTTTTCAGCCATGCCAGAGTGAAATGTACAGTAGATACTTCCTGATCACTAGTTCTAGAACTTTTACTTAATAGCAAGTGATTTACCTAATAGGAATTAATTACTATATGTTAAATTTAAATTTCATTAAATCCTACAAGAAAATTGAAATATGTGCATTTGTGATAATCTCTTACTATATAAAAATTCAAAGTCCAATAATTTACCCTGAATTTTATATTCATGACTTCCTGGTTAATTATGCTGTCTGTGATCCAGAAGTCTGCAGTTTTCTCTGTAACCTGTGATTTACATCAGCAGTTCTACAGACATGGAAAGTCAAAGAAATAAAGCACAAAGGCACACTATCAAAACTGTACCAGAACTGGGAAGATTATAAAAGTGAGAAGAGTGCTAGACCATTTCTACTGAACTTTCTTTTTATACAATGTAACACAGAACTATGCATAGTTTTGGTGTTTGGGGGGAGGGGTTTGTTTTCTTTGTATTTGTTTTTAATATGAGCAATTTCTCCATGGTGACCTGGACAAACAATAAGTCCTATCACACAAGTAGAAAGAGGCAACTTTTCATATATCCTAACACTTGGAAAAAGGAGAGGCCTGCAATATATCCAGGGGAATGCAATCTCATCTCAAGTTCCTTTGATTCAGATAAGATATGCAAAAGCCCAGAAATTATACAGTAGCTGACTATTCGCCCAGCTCTGTTAATATAACTGATAGATTTTGCTGATACAAGAGTCCCATGTCTTTAAACACTGCTAAGTTCCTTTGACTTTTTATGTCCTCTTTTAATTCGCCTCCCCAGAACCCTAGTGAGAACATTTTTGAAATCAATATACTAGTATTGCATAATGTAGTCCATAAGTTCAAAATGTGCGAAATATCCTTTTGAATAGTAATACTCTGATGTTAAATTTCCTTAATTCATTTATTCCCAATAAAATCTGCTTCTCTAATATGGCATTTCACAAAATTGTGAGGCAGTTATAGAGAAATATGAAGATAAGCAGCAACCTATGCAAAGTCAAAAAGCTGAGCTAACAATGAGAATACTACCTTTCTGTATCTCATGCAGATTGATTTAGATAGAATACACACCGCACCTGATCATTGGTCAATATATTTCTTTAATTTTTGTTTATTTTGGGCTGACCTTCTGACTACACTTTTGATACCAGCTTAGATTAAACTGGTGACTCATATCTCATTGTGAAAAAATATTCCTTAATTTCCAATATCAAAGGATTTTACAGATAAATGTTTTGTGCAATCCAAAATGGCATTATTTGTATTTGTTAGCAAGAAATAATCAATTGTAAATGACTGTTTATGCTGTTTTAGGGAAGTCAGATTTCTGTTTGGAGAATGGTACATTTATGCTGCATATTGAAGAACTGAATGGAATAGTGAATAAATGTTCAAAAAATAATGCAATTATGAGAAAGTTTAAATACTGGTTTAAGAAGATTTGTCCACGGGGCTTTCAAATAGTTGACCACTTCCAATATTTTGCCATCATCTGTTATGTCTCATATAACTTTTACAAGATTATGAATCAAAGTCCAGCACTGCAAAAAAAATCATACAACTACATGTAATAAACTTTTAAACCCCTAGGATAGTCCATGAAATGTACAAGAGTGAAACTTGCTGGATACAGTGGTGCACACCTGTAATCCCAGCAACTCTAAGAGGCAGGGGAAGAAGGATAGCAAGTTTAAGGCCAGCCTCAGTAAGTTACTGAGGCCCTAAGCAACTTAATGAGAACATGTCTTAAAATAAAAAATAAAAAAGGACTGGGGATGTACTCAGTGGTAAAGTACCCCTTGGTTCAATGCCCCCCCCCCAAAAGAGTGAAACTTTATGGTTGTTACTAATTCTAAACTTGAAATATTATGTGAAAATTTTGGTTATTTATTATTACTAATTATTGAAAAATTGTGAATCCAGTATTTATGCAGTACGAGAAACTAAGCCTATGTCCATGCAAGTTAAATCATATTTCTCACTCCATGGAAGGCAGAAAAATTATCTCCGAAAGAACTACATACCTTAATCTCCAGAATATGTAAATATGTTAAATCACAAGAGAGTAATTAAGATGATGGATGAAGCTGTCAATCAGTTCATTTTAAAAACGGGAGGTTCTCCTGGATTATCTAGGTGTGGCAAATGGAACTCCAAGATCCATGAATCCAGAAGAGAAAAGCGGAAGTATTAGTATCAAGGTAACCTGAATTGGGAAAGACTGACCAGCCATTGTTGGCTTTGAACATGAAAGGTGGCCGTGAGTCAAAGAATGTAGGTAGTTCCTAGAAGCTGAAAAAAGCAAGAAGAAACTGTTTTCTCTAGAACCACCAGACAGGAAAATACCTTGATTTTAGCCTAATAAGATGCTTTACACCCTTCAGATCAGCAGAACTATAGGATAATGAAGTTGTTTTATTTTAAGACACTAAATTTGTGATAATGTGTTATAGCAGCAATTAAATTAATATAGCATTCATGGAAGGAATATGCTATGATAAAGGTCATCAGAGACTACACTGGGATTACAAACAGAATATTTAATTCAGTAGGAACTCAAAAAAAGACTTTCCTAACAAATGGCAGATGTGGGAGCTGATTTGCAATGAAAGTGTACATTTGGGGACGAAGCAAATATGAAAGAAAGTTATCTTAAGCAGAGAAAGATCACTAAGTGCAAAAGCTCACAGAAGTCAGAAAACAATGACCTGACCGTTTGTGCATGTGGCTAGAACAACTGGGCACATGGCACATGAGTACGGATGAGTACATGGTGTGCTGTGTGTGTTATACTGAGGTGAGAACTTTTTGTCCTGTAGTCAGAGTGCAGCCAGGGTGGAGAGAAGGGGAGGAGTTCAGAAAACTGTTAAGAAGTGTAATGAAAAATCAACTTTCATTTCAAGACCTCAATTAAGTTTTCATATCTTTTGTAGTGGAGTTCTGGTAAAAAAAAAAAAAAAAAAAAAAAAAAAAAAACGCTCAAAAAACCTCCCAATTTATAGCATTCATCATTTTTTGCCATGCAAATTACTTCCAATGTGGCCAATTTGACATCACATAATTCGCACAACCATGAAGATATGTGCAAATGGCTCTTGCAAGCTGGTAAAAGCTCACCTCCATCACGTTACTTTCATTTTTCCAGTTAATAACAACTTGAGGAAAATAAGACCTGTGACTAATGTGTTGTTTACTTCCATTTCCACCAGTTGAATGGGATTAGAGGTGCTCCCTACTTTGTCCTTGAAGCTGCCCTGTCTCAGTGACTCATGTGAAGTTTCATCTATTCAAGAAGATGTATTCATTACCAGGGAGGACATGGAAGCTTAACTGTGGGTCTTACTTGAATCCAAAGACATTGTGTTACACCCTCCTAAGAAACTACCTCCTTTCTTTGTTTACTGACCTCCCTGTTTTTATAATGCTTTCATTTTCTATTATAGATTTTTAATTTTCCTGCATATTATATCTGCCCTCTGAATAGAAATATCTCAGCTAAAATAACTTTAGCTGATTTCCTTGATATCATCTTAGATGGTTTTTAGAGGAAATACAGCATCTTTGTTCTTTGTCATTGGTTACTTGTTTTTTTTTGTATTTTAGGAACAATATTCAATTAAATGTATTCCATGTTTAAAAAAAAAAAAAGTATTCCATGTTTTTACCCTTAATTTATTTAGAGGAGACATCTTTAAAATAAAGCAAGCAATAAAGTCTTTCATTATTTTACAGGCGGCAATGCTTGGAGTGAATAAATCAATTCACAAAGTTGAAATTAATTCTTTCATTCAGTGAATATTCATTAAGCATTTACTATTTAGCAGGAATTTTATAAATTTAATGTTTTTCAGAGATTGTATAGATAATGAAAATTCAGGGTCAAAAAAGACATAATAAACCTGCAAAAGAAGAAATATATTTCAAACTCATAATTGGCTAAGTTTTTCAGTAAACCCATGACATTACGCAATTTAAACTTAACAGTAGATATTAAAATTATGGAAAGTCAAAACTTCAGTTAAGTATGGGAAAGTCAAAATTCATAACTGACTTTGGGAGCTTTAAAAATATTCTGTTTTGTCTTCATTCCTCCTTTTTCCATCCCCTTCACAATATTGGTAATTTTTTATGTGGTACCAAAAGCACATATTTTTTGTGAATAATTGAATATTTCAGCAGTGTCAATAAGATGTTCATGAGCCCTGAGAAATCTTTCAGTATTTCCTCCAAAAAATCAATATGCTACTAAAGTGTTAGCTAATTAGATGCACTTCTTTCATTCCACCTTCAACATTTCTAATGTTGAAGTATCATCAGCAACTTTGCCATATCACTTTTTAAAATATATGTATATTTCTTTGAAAGTATGTATATATATATATATATATATATATATATATATATATACACTCTCTATTTCTGCCTGATAATTATTAATTACAAGACTAGCTCCCTGTAATTAGTTTAAGCTGTTTATATCATGTTTTAACAATTTTTCAGTATTTAGAATAAATACATATCAAAATGATATTTTCTGATTTTTTTTTAGTTATGAAAGATTCAATACACAAAGAAACACTACTGTGCCAGTTTTCCATTTGGATCAATAATGATTGGAAGACACTATTCCAAGAATATTGAGAAAAATAAAATATTATGATTTACTAGCTTTTTACTGGCATTTATTGAACACCTACTATATGTACATTCTGTATTAAGTGCAGGGGGAGAGAGATTATGAATATAGCAAGCAAATAATAGTTGCTGAGTAAATAAAGGAAGAAAGTTACAGTTCCCATTCTCGAGGTGAAAACAACACAGGACCTATAAGACATGTACAAAAACAACAGTAACATTGCACCCTGTACAACCTCAGGTTAAGAAATACATAGAAAAGAAATTTAAACTATTAAAAGAGTAAAAACACACTTTCCTGAGCTGGACCACAAAATTTCACAGATGTACCCTTTCAGCATATTCCTGAAGAAAACCATAGTAAATTCTCAAATTTGCGAATGAACTCTAACAGGAACATACAATTTTGTCTTAGACGTCATTAGAAGACTAGATTATTAAACTTTGCTTTATCGCTAGAACAAAAGTATTGAATTTCATTTAATTAGAACAAGTCATTTATAAATAGCCTTAAGAGGGACTCGGATATTGAGGCATATAATTCTGGAACAGAGGCTAAAAAATTTTCATCCATCCAGAAAGAGATAGTTTAGAGCTCAGATTTTAAGGTATCACTTGCTATGATTTCAAAGGAATGGCAGATTTTCATGAAATATTCAAAATATTCTGATTCAAGCCTCATAGTCTTAATTTCCAGAATTTCAGTCTTGTCACCACTGTCACGTCTAACAAAGGTTTCCCATTATTAAACATGCTCTAAATATCTCCTATTCTGCACCAGCTCCTATAATATCTCTTTTATAGTATGTGGCTGCTTCTGAGCTGGGTTTTCCACATTGTGAGAGCAGCAGCAGCCACCTCCTGATGTTTCTAGCCTCCCCTTTACTCGCTCTTCCCTAATTCTGCAACATTGTCCTGGGAGTAATATTTCTTCAGAAAGACTGACTTCAGAAGTAGTCAATTTCTTAATGGAAAAATGGATCATGCCTGCAAAGGCCTTGTACTTCCCTAGGGGTCTACCAAGATAATTACACTGTGCAGAACTTAGTAGCCCAATTCCAAAGCATTCCTTCTTATTCTATCTAAATCTGGGAACTTGGCAGTGTATTTTATATTAAGATTATAAAGTGATATCCAATTCCCTTTCAGTTTCTTCTTCTGTTCCTTTAGTGAAGAACAGAACTAGGATTCCCTTAGACTTTGCAGTGTCTGTTCCCATACTACTGTGAACAACTTGGTTAGAATATACACAGTGTATTTCCTTGAGAGCAATAACAACTGGCAAAATCATAGGACATTTCGAATACACTTTAAAATAAATAAACCATTATAATCTTTAAAAGAGAACACAATACTGAATTTGGTCAATGTCACCAGGAACATATAAGAGCAGTTTCACTTACTGAACAGTTCCAGCTTCAAACTTCTGTTTCGGGGGAGGACATTTACTTTTTCTTTATGTAACTCAAAGGATCACAAAATTTATATGCTCTTTCTTTATTACTTTTTATTGTAGGGAATATTATTTTGATTCCCAAAACAAATAATCAGGTCCCCTAAAGATAAATTCAAACTTCAAAATCTCAAAATTACCACCAATTTTAAAAGATAGTTTTATATTTTCTTATTACTGAGACACTTTGAAGGATAGATAGTAGGATCCAGACTCGATTACAACACCCAATTGAATACCAAAAATAAACTCATGAAGTGAATCCTAGAACTAGGCTTTCTATCTAAGCATAAATGACAAGAGCACAGAGCACCAAACATGAGAAGGACCAAAACTTTGTGCACAGTATTCTAATCATTGGGAATTTGCTATGTCAAAGCAGCAACTCAGCTGTAAAAAATGGAAAATATAAATAGAATTTGTATGTCCTTAATCAGAAGATACGTTTAGATGGGGCAAAATCTTGGTTACAGGAATCTTTGCTATCGTGACTAAATTGGAATTAATCACAAATTTAGTATGGTGTCTTGTTGCCCTAATTTTTGACTGGTTTCAGATCCATGCATGAAGATTAACACATGGATAGAGATGTGCAATGGGGCAAAAATCCAGGAAGGTTAAAAAACTTGATATATTACCTAATGTTAATATTCTGATTTAAAAATCAATATTTCTACCTATTTCCAAGGTTTCGACAATATATTCCAAAATATAAATGCTTTTATATGTTAGTTTTAATAAGTGTTATTAAAATGCATCTTCAAAATCACATTCTTACGTTAAAATAGGCTTTAATTAGACTTAGAATTCTTATTTAAGGTATTAACATTAGGTTCTATACTTCCTTGCTTTAAGAGGACTATGAATGCAATTTTCTAGGATGAATCAAGCTGTGTAATTCAGGCAAAATGTTTCCCTATAGCCTAGGGTAGAAATGTAAGTTCTATCATAGCAGTCAACCTAATTATTCTTTACTTCTATTCTTCCTATCAAAGGGCATATTCATACCTTTAAAAAGAGCTTATTAAAATAGACATTTTACGCTCACATATTTCAGTAACACCATATATACTGTGAAAAAGCCAACAACGTTGCTCTAGCTCTTGTTAAAATTATTAACTTCTTTTCTAAGCAAAAATGTTAAAAAATTTTCATTTAGGGTGAAAAGCTGTGACCTCTCTGCCTCCTACCAGGCACCTTTATTTTGTGGCAATGAACATTTTTACTCAAGTCACATTTATCCATATAATGGGGCAGCAAAGAAAGCATAAATAAACAGAATTAAAGATAACTTTCAAACCTCATCAAATCAAGAGTTTCCAGAATACTTTCCTAATCGAACATTTGATAAGATTGACTGTTTGAGCTTCTGTACTTTGCCCAGAAGACTCAAAATATATAAGTTGCCTAATATGGAATATGACATGTGGGATGGGGTACAAATAGTATATTATTATCTGGGAAATTAGCCTATTTTCAGAAATTAAAACATATATATAATAGGTATATGTACATACATATATGTACATATACACATGTATATTTGTATACCTACACACATACATATACATATGTGTATACTTATACATATATGTATGTATACATAAACACACACACACTATATATACACACACACAGTATCACTTAATATGATTCCAAAAGAATGTCATATATACAGACCACATATATGTCTACATATTACATACATACACAAACAAGGAAAACAAAGTAATATCATTATTTAATTATCAAAACATATTAGGTTATATAATAAACCAGATCAGAAACAGAGAAATGTTTTTCTTTCAAAAATAGCTAAGAGTTTTCTATCCCCAGACTATCTCAATGTAACTAAGGGAAAAAAAAGTCAATTAAAGGAGCAGGACAGTAAGCACCTGGTCAAAATTGGAAGTGCAAGAACAAAAATTGGAAGAAATAAAACAAAAAAACCTAATAGTCACTGTGGAAACATCATTCTTGCCCTTTTAAGCCCATTAAGAGAACATTAGACAACAGATTTTAAGCACTATGATTCCAGGAGCCAGTTAACACCTCTGTGGAATTAGCTAATCTCAATATTATTTAAACAGATGCTTCATTTCTGACTCCCTATCTTTCTGATATTGTGATCTAATAAACATTGCATGTTTTGAATACTCATTGTATAGTTGAAAAATTTTCAACATGATTAGTCATGGCTTCCCAAGGTAAAAGTCAAAATTTACCTAGACTTCTGGTTCTATAAAGAGTTCAGAAGCCATCACTACATTCCTTGGAATAAGAAAAAGATGAACAAATTAAAAATCAATAATTTATTCTTGGACTATTGGAAAATAAATATTGCAAAGGAAACCACCACCTAACACATCGTAGAAATAGGCAAAATCAGAAAGATGTGGCCAACATCAGTTAATCTGGAGCTGAAGCCACTGGAGCCCTAAGCTTGTAAGAAACTCAATGGTAATTTTGACGAATTGTTAGAAACAGATTATAGACTGAAATGAGAGTACAAATCTTTCAGGACTACAGTCTTAGGAGAGGTTCCACATTTCTGGGATTTACCTCCTGGGAGTCTACTTCTTCATGTGAAGATCCTCTCCAAATTCTCTTCTTGATCTGGCCTTATGAAACATAATCATAGTTTTCTCTAGAACCAAGTTCTACCATCCAGAGAAAAGATGTTGCCTAACTCTTTTTCCACTAAAGGAAGGGCATATAGATGCAGGACAATTGATAGACTGAGATTAAATCATAAATTTCAAGAATTTACCACCAAAGTGAGGCCTAATATAACTGTGGATCACTGCTAACACAGCTGCAAGATATAAATTGTCTTTTTTAATATTTTGTTTTAGTTGTAGTTGGACAAAATACCTTTATTTTTTTTTTATTTTTTACTTTTATGTGGTTCTGAGGATCAAACCCTGTGCCCCGCACATTCTAGGCGAACACTCTACCACTAAGCCACAACCCCAGCCCCTCAGTCTGAAGAAACCCAAAGTGAATAGAGGAGACAATCAAATAAACAAACAAGCAAACAAACAAACCAAAAATTTTTGAAACCCCAGGCACCTACAATTATAGATATCATTAAACACATTCCCGACTATTAGCTAACTAGCAAAGAGCCTATACTTACAGAATGCTTATTTCAGTTGCTATTACCTACTACAGCAGGTCTGGCATCCAACATTAAACTACAAGTTATGCTATAAGGAACTGAACAGATGCTTCACAGAAGAAGATATACAATTAATCAACAAACATATGAAAAAGTGTTTAACATCTTTAGCAATTAGAGAAATGTAAATCAAAACTACACTAAGATTTCATCTCACTCCTGTCAGAATGGCAATCATCAAGAATACAGGCAACAATAAATGTTGGCAAGGATGTGAGGGAAAAGGTACACTCATACATTGCTGGTGGGACTGTACATTGGTGCAATCACTATGAAAAGCAGTATGTAGATTCCTCAAAAACTTGGGATGGAACTACCATTTGACCCAGCTATTACACTCCTTGATTTATACTCAGCATAAAGACTTAAAATCAACATACTACAGTAAAGCAGCCATGTCAATATTTATAGCAGCTCTATTCACAATAGATAAACTATGGAACCAACCTAGATGTCCTTTAATAGATGTATGGATAAAGAAAACGTGGTATATCTATTCAATGTAATATTATTCAGCTTTAAAGAAGAATGAAATTATGGCATTTGCCAGTAAATGGATAGAGTTGGAGAATAGCATGCTAAGCAAATTAAGCCAATCCCAAAATAACCAAAAGCCAAATGTTTTCTCTAATAAATGGATGCTAATTCAAAATAAGGCAGGGGGGCAGTAGAGAAATAGAATTACCTTAGATTAGGTAGAGGGAAGTTAAAGGAGGGGAGGGGATGTGGGTATGTAAAAGATAGTAGAACGAAACAGACATTACTTTTTGTATATATGTGACTGCATAAACAATATGATTCTGCAACATGTACACTCTGAAAAATGAGAAATTATATCCCATCTATGTATGATATATCAAAGTGCATAAATGCATTCTACTGTCATGGATAACTAATTAAAACAAATAAAAAAATTAAAAGGATAAAAAAACACAGTCTGAAAAGATAAAGCATGTATTATAATCAGACTCAGATATGATACAGAAGAATTATGAGAGTATTTAAGATAACTGAAAATTTTCTTTTCCTGGAAAAAGCAAATAGCATACAAGTAAAAGAAGGAAATTTTAGCACATAGATGGAAATCCACAGGAGAATCAGGAGATGATCTAAATCAAAAAACACAATAATGGAAATGAAGAATGTCTTCTATATAATAATCAGTAAAACTGAGCCAGAAAAAGAAGAATAAGTGAACTTGAAGATTTTGATACTTCCCAAAGTAGAATTTAAAGGGGGGGAGGGGTAAGCACAGAATTGAGAGGAACATGTAAAAACTATAGAATCATTTCAAATGTTGTACAATATGCGTAACTAAGACAAGAAGTCAGTAAAAACAAAACTGCCTAACCTATTGAGAAACAAAGGTCACATTACTGCGGACTTTTTGTCAGAAATTATGCAAGCAAAAAGAAAGGTGAGTTAAATATTCAAACTAGAAGAGAAAAAGCATCAACCTAGAATCCTGTGTCTAGTCAAAGTATCCTTTAAAAGCAAAGGAGATTTAATGACTTACTGAGATTTGCATGAACTAAAGGAATTCACCTCCATCTGACCTATTATTCAAGAAATGTTAAAGATGTTCTTTAGAGAGAAGAAAAATAATATAGGTCAAACCTTTCTTTTAGCAATTGATATATGAATCAGGCTGAAAATCACTAAAGTCGTGTTTGATCTGAATAACACCATCAATCAAATTTATCTAATTGACACTTAAAGAAAACTGTATCCAACAGTAACAAAATACACATATTTCTCAAAATCACATGGAACATTCACAAAGATAGAGCACATTCTGAAATGCAAAGCATCCTTTAATGAATTTTAAAACATAGAATCTTACAAAAGTTGTTTTCAGACAACCATTGAAATTAACAAGCAATTAATAATAGATAGTGTAAAATTCCCAATTTGGAAATTAAACCAGCTGAATTACATATGGTCAAGAAAGAAGCCCCATAGGGAATTCTTAAAATGCTTTTATCTAAATGAAAATAAAAGTGCAACTTTTTGACTGCGGCCTGGAGTTCTGGAGGCAGAGCCCATCCACCCCACACCACTGTGACCTGGAGTTCCAGGGGAGAGCCAACCCGAACCCATGCAGGTAGCTACCCCAAACTGGGTTTCCTCTTTCACCAAAGCGTGGCTCCACAGTTTAACATCAGGGTACATATAGGCTTGAGGCTGCCACAGCCACAAAAGTGGGATAGAGCCACCTCTATTAAAGGACAACATCAACCACCTGGTAAGACATAAAAGAGTCCCTGTGGCCTGGCTGCACCAGAGGTTCCTCTACTAGGGGTGCTAACCGTTATCCTGTTGCTGAGGTAACAGAGAGTCTTGCATGGGGTTGCCTATCTCTTATTTCTCCTACCAACAGCCAACTTCTTATGATTACCCTCTCACTAGTCATATAATCTAATTCTCATATCCTACCTCATAAACATCTCAGCCAAACCTGAATACCCCCTTTCACCATCAGAAACTGTAAACCACTACACAAAACTATTGATTATATGGTAGAAGATAAGTGAACTCATCATTTCTGATTACAGTGACAAAACTATAAATGTAAAAATAGAATCTAACTGATATATGGCTGCATGTTGGGTACATTGAGTGCTGTAATATTGATCTCTCCCTTAAAAGTGAGGTATTGGTAACCTGTAGGGACACTATAAGACAATAGGGCAGATGCTGTCATACCTCGAATCTACACTGCAAGAGAGGAAGACACATAGACATCATGAAAATACAAGGGAGGAAAGTGCCCCAGACAAACCAAGATACTACAACAATAGAATCCATAGATAACTCAGTAGGTGAAATGTCAGAGAAGGAGTTTAGAATAGACATAATTAAAATGATTTGGGAATTAAAGAATGAGGTAAGTGAGCAGATACAGGCAAAAATCGATCACTCCAACAAAGAGATAAGAGAACAAATACAGGTTGCAAGAGATTACTTCAAGAAAGACATAGAGATACAGAAAAAAAAAACAGAAATCCTTGAAATGAAAGAAATAATACACCAATTAAAAAACTCAATAGATAGCATCACCAACAGACTAGATCACTTGGAAGACAGGACCTCAGACAATAAAGACAAAATATACAATCTTGAAAATAAAGTTGACCTCACAGTAAAGATGGTAGAAACCATGAATAGAACATCCCCAAGAATTATGGTATACCATCAAAAGACCAAACCTAAGAGTTACTGGGATAGAGGAAGGTTCAGAGATTCAAACCAAAGGAATGCACAATCTTGTCAATAAAATAATATCAGAAAATTTCCCAAGCATGAAGAATAAATTGAAAATCAAATAGAAGAGGCCTATAGGACATAAAATATACAAAATTCCAACAGATATGCACCAAGACACACTAAAATAAAAATGCCTAGCATAGAGAATAAAGATAGAATTTTAAAGGCCACAGAGAGAAAAATCAGATTACCTATAAGGGAAGACCAATTTGGATCTCAGCAGATTTTTCAACCCAGACCCTTAAAGCCAAGAGATCCTGGAACAGCATATGCCAAGCTCTGAAAGAAAATGGATGCCAACCAAGAATCTGATATCCAGCAAAATTAAGCTTTAGATTTGATGATGAAACAAAAACCTTCCATGATAAACAAAAGTTAAAAGAATTTACAACTAGAAAACTTGCACTACAGAACATCCTTGGCAAAATATTCCACAGGGAGGAAATGAAAAACAACAATGAAAATCTGCAAAGAGAAGAACTACAATAAAGGAAAAGCTAACCAAAGGAGAAACCAAGTCAAGTTAAATACAAAAATAAACAAAAATGACTGGTAAAAGAAATCACATCTCAATAATAACCCGAACTATTAATGGCATAAACTCACATCAAAAGACATGGGCTGATAGATTGGATTTTTTAAAAAGACCCTAAAATATGCTGCCTTCAAGAGACTCATCTCATTGGAAAAGACATGCACAGACTGAAGGTGAAACACTGGGATAAAATATACCATTGACATGGTCTACATAAGCAAGCAGGGATTTCCATCCTCATACCAAATAAAGTAGACTTCAAGCCAAAGTTAATTAAAAGGGATAAAGATGGACATTTCATACTGCTTAAGGGAATCATACATCAACAAGACATAACAGTTATAAATATATATGCCCCAAACAATGGAGTATCAACATTTATCAATAAAACTCTTCTCAAATTCAAGAGTCAAATAGATTACAACACAGTAATTCTGGGTGACTTTAACATACCTCTTTTGCCACTAGATAGATCTTCCAAACAAAAGTTAAACGAAGAAACTATAGAACTCAATAATACAATGAATAACTTAGTTTTAACTGACATATGTAGAGTATATTATCCATCAACAAATGAGTAGACTTTCTTCTCAGCAGCCCATGGATCCTTCTCTAAAATAGACCAACTATTATGCCACAAAGCAAATTTTAGTAAATACAAAAAACTAGAGATACTACCCTGCATTCTATCAGAACCCAATGGAATGAAATTAGAAATCAATGATAAAATAAGAAATAAAAGCTATGCCAAGACCTGGAGACTAAATAATACACTATTGAATGAACAATGGGTTGCAAAATATATCAAGGAGGAGATTAAAAATTCCTTAGAGGTAAATGAAAACACCTATACAACATATCGAAATCTCTGGGACACTATGATGGTACTTCTAAGAGGAAAGTTCATTGCATGGAGTTCATTCCTTAAAAGAAGAAAAGGTCAACAAATAAATGACCTAACATTACATATCAAAGCACTAGAGAGAGAAGAACAAATCAACCCCCAAAGGAGTAGGATACAGGAACTAATTAAAATCAGAGCTGAAATCAATGAAATTGAAACAAAAGAAACAATTTTAAAAATTGACAAAACAAAAAGTTGGTTCTTTGAAAATATAAATAAAATTCATGAACCATGAGCCATGCTAATAAAGAAGAGAGAAAACTCAAATAACTAATATTCGTGATGAAAAAGGAAATATTATGATGGAACCTACAGAAATACAGAAGATAATTAGAAATTATTTTGAAGATTTGTACCCCAATAAAATAGAAAATGTCTAAGGCATCGAAAAATTTCTAGAGGCTTATGATATGCCCAAACTAAATCAGAATGATATACACAATTTAAACAGATCAATTTTCAGCAAGAAAATAGAGGATGCCATCAGAAGCCTACCAACCAAGAAAAGTCAGGACTAGATGGATACACAACTGAGTTCTACAAGATCTTTAAAGAAAAACTAACACCAATACTTCTCAAACTATTTCATGTAATAAAAAAGAGGGAACACTTATAAACACATTCTAGGAGGCCAATATTACCCTGATTCCAAAACCAGACAAAGATACATGAAAGAAAGAAAACTTCAGACCAATATCTCTAATGAATATAGATGTAAAAATTCTTAACAAAATTCTGACAAATCAAATACAAAAACCTATCAAAAAGATAGTGCACCATGATCAGATAGGGTTCATCCCAGGGATGCAAGGTTGGTTCAACATATGAAAATCAATAAATGTCATTCATCACATCAAAAGACTCAAAGATAAAAATCATATGATCATCTCAATATATGCTGAGAAGGCATTTGATAAAATACAGCATCCCTTCATGTTCAAAACTCTATAAAAACTAGGAATAATAGGAACATACCTCAGCATTGTAAAGGCTATTTATGCTAAGCCCCAAGCCAACATCATTCTAAATGGAGAAAAATTGAAAGCATTCCCTCTAGAAACTGGAACAAGTCAGGGATGCCCTCTTTCACCACTTCTATTTAACATAGTTCTTGAAACTCTAGCCAGAGCAATCAGAGAGATGTAAGAAATTAAAGGGATGTAGATAGGAAAAGAAGAACTCAAATTATCACTATTTGCAGATGATATGACTCTATACCTAGAAGACCCAAAAAGTTCCACCAGAAATCTCCTAGAACTGATAAATGAATTCAGTGACTAATCCACTGAAAGAGAAACTAGGAAAACCATGGCATTTACAATAGCTTCAAAAAAAAAATCTTGGGAATTAACTTAATGAAAGAAGCGAAAGACCTCTAAAATGAAAACTATAACACACTAAAGAAAGAAGTTAAAGAAGACCTTAGAAAATGGAAAGATCTACCTTGTTCTTGGATAGGCAGAATTAATATTGTCAAAATTACCATACTACCAAAAGCATTGTACAGATTCAATGCAATCCCAATCAAAATCCCAATGATATCCCTTATAGAAATAGAAAAAGTAATCATGAAATTTATCTGGAAAAATAAGAGACCCAGAATAGCCAAAGAAATCCTTAGCAAGAAGAGTGAAGCTGGTGGCACTACTATTCTAGACCTTAAACTATACTACAGAGCAACAGAAACAAAAACAGTATGGTATTGGCACCAAAATAGAACTGTAGACCAATGGTACAGAATAGACAACATAGAGTCTAACCCACATAACGACAATTGTCTTATATCAGACAAAGGTACCAAAAAAATACATTGGAGAAAAGATAGCCTCTTTAACAAATGGTGATAGGAAAACTGGAAATCCACATGTAACAAAATGAAACTAAACCTCTATCTCTCACCATGCACAAAACTCAACTCAAAGTGGATCAAGGACCTAGGAGTTAAACCAGAGACCTTGTGCCTAATGGAAGAAAAATTAGGCCCAAAACTCCATCATGTAATATTAGGTCCCAGCTTTCTTAGTAAGACTCCTATAGTGCAAGAATTAAAAACAAAGATTAATAAATTGAATGAATTCAAACTAAAAAGCTTCTTCTCAGCAAAAGAAACAATCAGTTAGGTTAATAGAGAACCTAAAGAATGGGAGCAAATATTAACCACAAGCACATAAGATAAAGTACTTATCTCTAGGATATATAAAACTCTCAAAAAACTTAATAACAACAAAAAATGAATAACCCAATCAATAAATGGGCCAAGGAACTGAACAGACACTTCTCAGAAGAGTATATACAATCAATCAACAAATATATGAAAAAATATTCAACATCTCTAGCAATTAAAGAAATGCAAATCAAAGCTACTCTAAGATTTCATCTCATTCCAGTAAGAATGGCAGCTATCAAGAATAAAAACAACAATAAGTATTGGCAAAGATGTGGGTAAAAAGGCACACTCATACATTGATGGTGGGACTGCAAATTGCTGCAGCCAATCTGGAAAGCAATATGGAATTTCCTTGGAAAACTTGGAATGGAACCACCATTTGACCCAACTATCCCTCTCCTTGATTTATACCCAAAGGACTTTAAAACACTATAGTATAGGGACACAGCCATATCAATGTTTATAACAGCACAATTCACAATAGATAAATTGTGGAACCAACACAGATACCCTTCAGTAAATGAATGGATAGGGAAAGTTTGGTATATATACGTAATGGAACATTACTCAGCATTAAAAGAGAATAAAATCATGGCATTTACAGATAAATGGATGGAGTTGGAGAATATAATGCTAAGTGAAGTTAGCACATCCCCCAAAAAACATATGCTGAATAAGGAGGCTGATTCGTAGCAGGGTTGGGACGGGAGCATGGAAGTATTAGACAAACTCTAGATAGGGAAAAGGTGTGGGAGGAGAAGGCAGGGGGCATGGGGATAAAAAAGATGGTGGAGTGAGATGGATAGCATTACCTTAAGTACATGTATAAAGACACGAATGGTGTGAATATACTTTTTATACAACCAGAGATATAAAAACTTGAGCTCTATATGTGCAGTATGAAATGAATTGCATTTTGCCATCATGTATAAAAAATTAGAATAAATAAATAATTTTTTTAAGTGTAACTTTTCAAAATTCATCAGATATTACAAAAGCAGGACATAAAGAAAAATTTATAATATTATAGAAAAGAATAAATCAGTGTTATGGTTTAGATGTGAAGTATCCCTCAAAAGCTCACATGAGAACCCAATGCAAAGAAGTTTAGAGGTAAAATTATTGGGTCAAAAAAAACCTTAATCCAATCAGTGATTTAATCCCCTGATAAATATTAACTGAGTGGTAACCTTGGGTAGGTAGGATGCAGTTGGAAAAGGTAAATTCCTGGAGGAAGCTCTGGGGGTGAATATTTTGTCCTTCTTAAGCATGGCTGTCTCTCTGCTTCATGATCATCTTGTCCTGAGCCACTTTCCTCCACCACACACTTTCCCCATGATGATCAGCCTCCCCTTGAGCCCCAGGGAATGAAGCCAGCTGTCTAGGGCCTGAGAACCTCTGAAACCACAAGCCCCCAAATAAACTTTTCCTTCTCTAATTGTTTTTGTCAGGGTTTTTGGTCACAGCCATGAACAAACTGACAAAAATAATAACCTTAGCTTCCTTGGTAGAAAGTTAAACAAAGAAGAGCAACTGAAGCACAAAATAAGAAAAAGAAATTAAATAATAAATTTAGAACTCAGATCAATGAAATTGAACCTATAAGAGAAAAAAAATGATATCAATAATTGGAAATTTGGGCTAGGGTCATAGCTCAGTGGTAGAGTGCTTCCCTAGCATATATGAGACTCTGGGTTCAATTCTCAGCACTGCATATAAATAAATAAAATAAAGGTCCATTGATAACTTAAATAAATAAATTGGTAATTTGAATTGACAAAATTTATAAACATCTAGTCAGGTAAACAAAGTGTCACAAGCACCACTATTAATAATTACTCTGAGGTGATTGTCTTTAAATGCAAGCATATATTAGATCACACCAATTATCAAACATAAACAATTAATGCAAAAGGTGTTAGGTATGCTGGAGAACCCCAACTAGCATTCAATGCACGCTAATTAAACTCTATATGCAAATCACACAATTCTAGGACATTAAAAACTACAAGCAAATTGCAGAATTCTAGGACAACCACAAGCTCCAAAGTACCTCCTATGCTATGCAACTTCTCTTAGCCAAAGAGCAGATATTGTCATGTGACTTCACTTAACCAAAGAGAAGTCTTGTGGTTCTCTCTAGCTGACAGTCAGATATCAGGGAATGGTGGAGTTGTACAACAAGGTGGCCAGTCTCACTGATGTCCTTGGAGCGAAGCTTTCTGATGTGGCAGGAGAAGCATTTTATATACGGTTTCAAGTGGGTGTTCATTTTATCACACTCCAGCATTGTTCTGTCTCTAGATTATGGTCCTTATCAATTGTGTCCAGTCATGACTGGCTATTCCTTACAACCAGCCAGCATGTCCCAGAATGTCTATGGCGGATGCTTCTTACACAAAGTAATAAGAAAGAAGATCAAATTACCAATATTCTGACTGAAAGAGGGTTCATCATTACTGATCATGCAGACATTAATGGAACAATAAGGACTACTATGCACAACTCTGGCTCTACACATTTGTTAGATGAAATGGACCAAAAATTCACACAAGGCAGAAGAGGTAATCAGAATAGTCCTATACCTATTTAAAAAGATGAATTATTAGCTTTAAATTTTTACCAAAAATAAAATCAGACTTAAATTATTTCATTGGGGAAATATACCAAGCATTAAAGAAAGAAATGCCACTGGACACTTCATTCTTAACAAGCTAGGGACATAACTCATTGTAAAGCATTTGCCTAGCATGTACAAGACCCTGGGTTCAATCTCCAGCATCATAGAAAACAAACAAACAAGGGGAATAGGAAAATAAACAAGGAGAGAAATGAATTACAGTAGATGGGGTAGAGAGAGAGGATGGGAGGGGAAGGGGGATAGTAGAGGATAGGAAAGGTAGCAGAATACAACAGTTACTAATAGGGCATTATGTAAAAATGTGGATGTGTAACCGATGTGATTCTGCAATCTGTATTTGGGGTAAAAATGGGAGTTCATAACTCACTTGAATCTAATGTATGAAATATGATATGTCAAGAGCTTTGTAATGTTTTGAACAACCAATAAAAAATAAATAATAAAAAAAGAAAAGAAAACAAACAAACAGGGGGCAGGAAAGATGGTGGAATGAGATGGACATAATTACCCTAGGTACATGCATGACTGCACATACGGTGTGACGCTACATCATGCACAATTAGAAAAATTAAAAGTTGTGCTGTTATTGTGTACAATGAATCAAAATGCACTTTGCTTTGATATATACCTAATTAAAATAAATAAATTTATTTAAAAAAACAGCAACCAAAAGAAAACTTCACAATCTCTTCTAGAAATTCTATTCTCCAACTTGCTTAGCAGTTAGAAAACAGGCATGTGGTCTTGACCTTGCAGACCAGACATATTCTCAGGAGACTATACTCAGATGCAAGAGAGTTGGGAAAGCCAACCAGTGCATATGCCCAGTGAGAAATTAAGGAGCCGTGGTAAATTTTTCCATGGAAATGAACAATCACTGATTTCTTGTGCTCGGGCAAAATGAAATAAATCCGTTAGAGTGACTTCATTAATTTTCCTGTGTAACCTCCATGGAGTCTATGAGCTATCATTTTTTAAAATACCATTTTATTAAATACCATTTTTATTAAACTAGCTAATAAGAGTTGTATGCTTGCAAAACCACTATGAGAGATGGCTTACCCATCATTTTTAACAAGTATTAAGCTTCAGACATGGACTTTGTACACAGAGAATATACTTATCTTGAGAGTAAGCATTGGAAAGTTTTGTAATCATTGTAAGTTAGTAGTATTTCCCATTAGAAGAATAGTTGCTGACAACAACCCTTCACAGCAGTGAGGCATAATCATAGAAGGGCCATCTTGGTATAGGAAAAATGGCATGAGCTTATACCCACACAGAACTGGTGTTCAGTCCTTGATTTGCCCTTTCCAGTTGTATTACCTTAGGAAATCAACAAATATTTGTTATCTCTCTATTCACCTAGAAATTCAAGTAATAAAATTCATTGACTCTGGAAATACCTACTGTTCAGCAAATTTCCAACACAGCACTATTCTCACTGGGTATCAGGTAGCAATGCCCCACACAGGTGGCATCTTTTGATTGATGTTAATTCTGTTGCCTTATGTCAATCCACAAGGGATATTTGATTTGCTATGCAATTGATCTCAGTTAAAAGCAACCTCATGGAACAGGTGCCGGACCTTTCTAGAAAAGATTTTACTTCCCGAAAAGAGAGCATATGGGAGTGAGAAGCTGTCTTTCTCCCTTCCTTTGGGGACACCTCTGTGACGATTGATTCTTAGAGTTACAGAAGCCACCTTTCCACATGTAGGATGGGAAGACCAACAATATGCTATGCCCACAGTGCTAGAACTGTCAACTCACTGGGCCATCTTCAGAACCATCTCTCTGCAGACCCTTTGATCCATGGGAAAAAAAAACAGACATCCTTGATGATAAATCTAGTTTCAGCTAAGGTAATTTCAGCTAAAACCATTTTTACTGAAACAGCTGTACTGGGATATTTCATAAGGCAGTCCATCTAAACAAAAGAACCACTTACTCCCTACTCCGACAGGTGTCATGACATCGCATCTCAGCATGCCATCTCTATCCACTGCCACTCTCTCCAGTAATTTGACCTGGTCCTTGCTACTCTTCTCTTTGCTCCTTCTTCAACTTTTCAGTCTTCTTTGCCACCCTCTCATATGCCAGGAAACATTGACCTACAATCTTTGCTTTATGTTCCCTCTAATAAGACTGATATTTCTACAGACATACACTCAACTGACTCCCCCTCCATCCCTCTCAGATCTCATTTCTCAATGATATCTTCCTGACTATCCTGTCAGTATACCTAACCTCCCTTTAACCTACTTCACAATTTATTTTTTAATAATGGATAAATTAATCAACTATTGTGATTATTATATACCATATAAATAAAAGGAGTGTAGAAGGATTTTTGCTGTGGTTTGAATAATGTATCTCAAGGCCCCAAACAGTGCCTGACATGTTGTAGGTACTTAATAAATACTTTTTGAATTAACAAATATTTAAATTAACAATATTTGTGCTATGCAGTTCTTTGGTTGTCCTCGCCTTCTGTAGGATTCAAGCAGATAGTAAGATCCACCTGTTTTCTTGGTCCTGTGCTTTCTCCCTTTACTTTCTTCCCCATTTTGTTCTTTCTCTTTATACAACACTGCTATATTTCTTTTGGTTACTTCTCCTGACTTTTCTCCTTGCATACATATTCTCTTTCTTATTCATTCAGAAAATTTTTTTGTGTTCCTATGATGTGCCAAGAACTACACCAGGTTTTGGACTTTCAAGGAACAATATTGTTGACAGAGATGAAGCTAATAGTTGTTCAGTTGTTTTCTTCCAAATGCCAATGTGTTTAAAAGTGCATTTGTGACCTTATGAGAAAAATTAATAAAGGTTTTTATACAGCATGCTTCAGGTCCTGGGTGAAATGTGTGTGACGGTCACTGTTCCAAAAAACAAGTAGAATAAGCATGGTAAACAATGAACTGCAAAAGAAAGGTCAAGAGAACTGTACCATGGGTTGTTGTACCAACAGGAGTTCAGGACACTGCCACTAAGATAGAAGGACAAGGGTCCTTCAGAGCATAAAAGAAGTTGTTCTAGTACTAAAGGAGAGTACAAATACTGTAAATTTTTAGAATGCAAACTATTTTAGTCAAGGATGCACTATCTTTTTAATAAATCTACTCTCCCAGGAAAGGCATAAAATATCTTATATAATCAAAATTAATGATTTATCAAAAACATTTAATTAGCTACTCCTTAAAAATTTATTCTATTTTACTCTTTCCTTTAGTAAAGATATTTTCAGGCAGTATTTTTTAATGCAGAAATTTCCAATCCTCAAGAGCTGTCATAATGCCAAGTGAAGAAGTTATTCATCCATGAAAGCTTCCTTTGTTAAAATACAGATCGCATTATTTATACAATCTGAATGTTTAATGAATGCACACAAATTCAAATGTCAATGTAGATAAACTAAAATTACATTTCTATCAAGGAAGAAGGCTTTTCAACAAAGAACAAGACTCTTTGTTTTAAGGTGAAAAAGTTAAAGGATGAATCCTGAATTGTTTTTTAAAAAGTAAATGACAGAACAGTGTATAAGGGCTTCCTAAAAGGTTATCTTCAAAATAAATATGAAACCGTGTCTTAACAATGAATGGTATAGCCATTCCATTTTATGGCTTAGAGAATAGACTTTTAAAACATATTTTTATTCTATATCACAAAGAAAAGTGGTAAAAATCATTCTCAATTGTTATAAGGATAATAAATGTAATCTAAGAGCTTTGTCCCCACATCCAGACTGCAGTTGCATTACCTGCAGCAACACAGTTCTCATCAATAAAGCATTTGAGCAGAATTGACACTTATTGAATAATCTGACCATAACAAAAGCTTCTCTGAAGTTATTTCTTTTTTTCAATTACATATGGAGCACTTCTTCAATTAAATCTCATGCTTAGATATATTCTCTGAAAGTGTTTACTCCTTTCAAATCCTGTGGGGAGCTGTGACATGGAAACCATCTGTCCTCTTGGTTCTTCACCATCACACCTGCAGAAGGACATTTTGTGGAACTGCTTTCAAAACTTTTCCTGGATAAAATGAAGCATGTAGAAGAAAATTTAGATTCATGGTCTTCTTATATTAGATGCTTCTCATAGAGGTTACTCTCTTAGCACACAAAGGAAATTCATTAAAAAAAAAAAAAAAAAAAAGCAGGGGGGAGTGAATTTTGCCTTCCTGAAAACCTAACCTAACTGATGAAACACTTTTCCCAGTCAGGCCTGTTCTAACTGTTCTTCAACAAAAGTTTCTGTCACTAAGACATTGCCCATGAAATAGTCAACAAAGATTTTGTCATTATTCCTAAACTAAGCTCATGTGGTGTAAAGGGATAAGAGATGAAAAGTTTGATAGGACAGGAATCAGCATCTTAGTTGGCACTGCTATGACAGGGTTCAATTGTCTGATGGATAACAAACAACAAAAAATATTTATCGCACAGTTCTGGACCCTGGGAATCTGAGATTGTGTTGCCAACATGGTCCGGTTCTGGAGAGGACTTCTTCTGGGACAACTGACTTCATATGTCTCCACGTGGGCAAGAGGACAATAGAGCTCCCTGACATCACCATAACAAGGGCACTAATACCAGTCATGAGGGCTCTACCACAATTCCCAAGTCCACCCTTTTTTATCACATTGGGGTGAGGGTTTCAACATGAATTAGGGAAGAGAGGAACATTTAGTCAACTGGAGTCATAAACCTCTAGTACCATTTTCTCATGTACAAATAATCTGTTCAGTATTATACAGAAATTGATGAATCATCACTGAATTCTGTATATAAATCCAAGGTACTATAGAAGCTACTTAGTTGTCCACAAGAGAAACAAATCAAATGCAAATACATTGATACAATCTGAAACATCTGTATTAGTGAATGTCAGTTTAAAGTCAATATAATGATTATTTTAGGTGCAAGGGAGAACAACCTAAATTAAAGCAATCTAAGATGTAAAAGGCATTCTACTGACCTATAACCAAATATTGAAAAGTTAGTTTGCCATTTGGGAACCTACATGATGTGATAAGTGACAGGCTATATCCAGAATAACATGACAACACATTATCCTGACTTCTCCATCAACTACAAGACATGATACAGTTTACAAAT
The DNA here is from genome assembly GCF_048772815.1 of Callospermophilus lateralis. Classification (NCBI taxonomy): domain Eukaryota; kingdom Metazoa; phylum Chordata; class Mammalia; order Rodentia; family Sciuridae; genus Callospermophilus; species Callospermophilus lateralis. The sequence goes on from NC_135308.1 coordinate 136,542,580, forward strand.
TCAATCTTGCCAATGAAAAGTCAGGATCTCCTTGAAAAAAATATATACTATAAAACTTTGTCTTAGTTTTCTTTAAAAGGAACCTGAAACAACTTACCAGAGGAAAACAAACAAACAGACAAACAAACAAAAAAACCCAAAAAACTATACATTGAAAAAGGTAAGCAACATAACTGGATATTGGCTCAATGTTATTTATTCTGTAAGCATCAAAGTTCCACTTTGGTCCATCAGGACTTCTCCCTGTTACATAAAGAATAATACCATACCTTCTGTTCCTCTATTTTTTGAAGAATAGAAGAAGTTATAGCTACCAATAAAGACTTACGAGATGAAAGAATAGTGTCTCCTATTTTATCACAGTTCACTTCTCCTATTTCAACTATGCAAAAGAATGGTAACTTTAAAAATGGATTGCTATAAGGCTACAAAATCAAATTGGTATTTATATAATACCCAACAATAGCAAAATACAATTTTTTTCAGGCTCACATGAAACAATCACAAGAACAGAAGATATATTAAAAGCCATGAAAAAAGTACCAGACTTAAAAGAATAGAAATGATACAAAGTACATTTTCAGACTAAAACGGAAGTGAATTACATATCAGTAACAGAAGATTGGAGAAAAATTCCAAATATGTCTAAGTAAAATAGCACACTAACAAATAACACACTAGTCAAAGAAAGCGCTAGATAAATTTTTAAAATGTTTTGTACTACATGAAAATACAATTTATCAAAATCTAATGATGTAGTAAAAACAGTGTTTAGGAGGAGTTTTTTGGTTTGGTTTGTTTTAGATTTTTTGCTTTGGGAGCTTTGTTAGAGCACTAAATAAATGAATCAAAAAGAAAAAAGTGTAAACTGAATATTCTAAGCTTCTACCTTAGAACCAGTGAGAGAGAGAAAAAAAAAGATAAATTTAAGTCTGAAACAAACAGAAGAAAAAATGATCAAAAATCAATGAAATTAAAGAACTCACACTAATAATATTTAAGGTTCTATCTTTTAAAAGCAAAGTGTATAAATATTTAGCAAGACTAGTCAAAGATAAAAAAGAGGAAGCCACAAATTACTGTTATCAGAAATGAAAGAAGGGTAATCCTTACAAAGTCCAGGAGCATAAAAAACAAAAAACTAAAAATGAGCTCTGCATAAAACTTTATGTTCACATGTTAATTTAGGCAAAATGAAAGATGTGAATTACCAAAACACTCACAAAGAAAAATATTCTGATGGCATCTATGAAAGAAAATGCATAATAATAAAAACATTTCAAAATAAGAAAAGACAGCATAAAGCCTAATGGTTTCACCTGTGAATTCTACCAAATATTTAAGAAAGAAATCACGCCAATTTCTTTGCATCTCTTGCAGGAAATAGAAGTAGTGGGAACTTTTATTAATTCACTTATTATAGTATTATTATTCTGATATCAAACCATAGAATATATAATAAGAAAGGAAAATGAGGAACCAATAATTTTCATGAACAGATATGCAAATATCTTCAACAAAATACTAACAAACTGACAAATATTAAGGAAAAAAATATTAACATTTTAAAAAATAATTGATCTATTATATAAAAAATTAAAAAACAAAGCATACTCATTTTATTTGCGGCAAGAAAAGCATATAAAAAAATCCAATACCCATTTATGAAAAAGTTATCAGTACACTAAAAATAGAGGAAATCTTTCTAATCTTAATGAAGAATATCTACAAAAGTTATAGCAAGCATCATATTTGATGGTGAGAAACCATGTACGTTCTTCCTTGCAGAAACAAGGCAAATGTGTCCTCTTTCAATGCTCCTATCCAGCACTGTCCTAGCTATAGAAATAAAATAAGAAAATAAAAGTGATATTGATTGAGAAAAAGGAAAGAAAATTCTCTTTGCTCATAAATAGCATCATTATATAAATAGAAAACTCCAAAGAATCTTCAGTTTCAGATGCTATAAGCAAATATAGAAACATTTCAAGACAGGAGATTAATGTACAAATACCAATCACTTTCATATGAACCACTGATGAAATTAGAATTTTTGAGTGCTTTTTCAATAACAACAAAAATGAAATATTTATGTAAAGCTAACAAAATATGTACATAATCTCTTTGCAGCAAACTATAAAACTTGATAAAAGGGATCAAAGAAGAGCTAAGTAAATGGAAAGATATTCTGTATTCTTAGATTAGAAGATTCAATATTGCTAATATTTTAATTCTTCTCAAAAATGATATACAGGTTGATATAATCCAAATCAAATTTTAGCAGACTATTTTGAAAATAATGGAAAATTTATTCCAAAAGTATGTGGATAGATAGACTAGCCAACACAACTCTGAAGAAGATGACCAAAGTTGGAAAACTCACCTGACACAATTTCAACACTTGCTATAAAACTACAGTGATCAGAAGAGAATGGTGTTTGGAGGTGACATATAGCTCAATGGAACAAAATGAAGCCCAGAAATACATCTACACAAACATCAGCATGGTTAACTTGTCTTTGGAAGAGAAACAAAGGAAAGTTAAAGGGGAGGGGATAGTTCTTGCAACAAATGATGGTAAAGGTATTACATATCATATTCAAAAAAAAAAAAAGGAAACTAAACACTGATTTACACTGTATACAAAAATTACTCAAAATCAGAGACCTAAATGTAAAATGTAAACCAATAAAACTTCTAGGAGAAAATCCATATGATCTTTGGTTCAGTAATGAGTGTTTCAATAAGACACTAAGTATGTTCCTATGAGAGATAACATTGATAAGTTGAATTTTACTAAAATTAAAAATCTTTGTTGTGTGAAAGGCATTAAGAGAATGAGAAGACAAGTGGTATACTCAGGGAAAATATTCACAAAACACATATTTGATACATGCAAAATACGTGTAAGAACTTTTGTCCAAAAGGCACAGGAACTTAAAATTCAACAATAAGAAAACAACACAATTTAAAGACCATTGAAATATATAAAAGAAAATCAGCAATATGGTACATAGATGGTAAATAGTTACACAACAGGATTCTTTACATCATTTGCATTAGGGAATTGCAAATATTTAAAATGACAATAAGATACTAACCCCATATGCCTTTAAATGGTTTAAGTACAAAAACTAAGAATGTCAATGTCTGGAAAGGATATGGAACAACAGGAAATATGACATTAATTTATTGCTGGTGGAAATGAAAAATAGTACAGTTGCCTTGAAAGACAGTTTGCAGTTTCTTACAAAATTTAATTTAGCCTTATCTTGCAATCCAGTAATTGCAATTACACTCCTAGTCATTGGCTCAACTAATTTGAAAACTCATGTTCACACAAAAACCTTTATGGAAATGTTTATAATAGCTTTATTCATGATTTTCAGACACTAGAAACAGTGAAATCATCTTTCAATAGGTGAATGGATACACTAGCTATAGTATATCCACACAATGGAATATTAATCAACATGAAAAGAAATGAATTATCAAGCCACTTGACAACTTGGTGAATCATAAAGACACATTGATAAGTTGAAGAACTCAGTCTGAGAAAGGTTACATATTTCATTATTCTGATTAAATGATGCTCTGAATAAAAGCAAAATTATACAAACTGTTAAATTAACTACAAGTTTTCCAGGGATCTACAGGGAAGTATAGTGGGTTAAAACAGCGAAACATTGGAAAAATATTAGTGTAGTGTAAGTTTTCTACATGATACTGTAATTATGGATATATGACATTATGCATTTATCAAAACACATAAGTACCTAAAAAAATTTAAGAAAACTATTAAGGAGGTTGAGGAATCCAATGATGGAAAGCAGAATTTAACAAGACATTCTAACAGAACTAACAAATTTATGAACCAACCTCCATTAAAGGAGTAGAAGAGAAAGGTGTTACAGAGGAGACATCTATAAGGGGGAAAAAAGCAAAAGAAATTACACGCAGGTACTGCCTTGTACTTGTTAAAGTTTTTTCCCCACAGTGATGAGGTTAGTAATGCTAGTACTGCTATACTGCTAAATATGTACACTTGAATTGAGTAATTAAGGAAATGAATGGCAGGTGATATGAAACTGTTTTCCCACTGTAGCAATCACAGTTTATAGATAAACCAAGGGAAGAGGCTGTGTTAATGGATTAGTGTTAGAGACATCAGTATGAATTCATGTTTAGTATAATACAAAAATTACATAAATGCTTTTATAAAAAAAAAATCATAGATATAAGTATATACAAGCTTAAGTATGCATATGTCTGTGTCCATGGACTGTCCGCTAAAAGGCTAAAAAAAAAAAAAATACATCCAAAAGCAATGAGCTCAGCTAGCACTTAGATCCTAGTTTCCAAATGCATTCTTCAATAAGAGGAACTGTCTCGAGCCATCCATGGGCTGAGTGTGGGCCACCGTGCATCAAGCCTAGTGGATAGGAACATCTGGTGTCTGGGAATTACCAGTGGACATTTCCTCTGGTTAATTGCCCTGACAGATTGTGAATTTCTATCCCACTCTGCGCATGTCCCACACAACACCTGAGATAGGTGTGACCTGCCAAGATGCCAATCAATCTGCTGACTGTAAGACATCACAAAGCAAGACTCCACCCTTGAAAACTTATCCCTGCCTTTGATGTACCCACTTAATTAAACCACTGGAGCCATCTTTCCTTTGTGTAGTTCCAGCTATTGTATGGACTGGATCTATAAGAGGCTCTGCTTTTGTAAATACATTTCTGATTCTTTGTCTTTTGTTTGTCACTAATTAGTTTAGACTTTAAGTTTTCAGGTGGCTTACACACTCCTTGGCAGGAAGAAGAATCCCCCAAGGAGACGCTGGCCGACGTTCCTTATAAGGAACCAGGTCACCTTGGAAGTCAGATGAATCTAGAACCAGAAGCAAGATAGATAAGATGACCCTGCCCCTGCAACAACTTGTAGTATCATGAAGGGAGTTTGATTGTTTAGTTTGTTTGTTGCTTTTAAATGATGAGGTATGGCAAAGAGATACAGAAGTCAATTGAAAGAGATACCAATGGACAAAACTAGAACAATTTGAGCAAACTAAATAAAGGAGTATTAACTACAAAATATAAAGTAATATGCATGAATCTATAGTAATATAAATGATTGATTGAATAAATAAATAAGAAGAGATAAATCTCACAGGCAGAATTCCAAACAATTTGAATAGATATTACACCCTACAGGAGATTCAACATATCTTGACCCTGCTAAAGTGTGTGTTGAGTAATTTCTTCCCAAAGAGTATGCAATATAGCAAGGAATAGGAAAGAGAAAACTTGAAGGGAAAAACTTGAATAAAAGCTAACTCAAGTAAGGTACTCAGGGATAATATCAACATTGCACAATACATTCCCTGGATATAGTGTGATGAAAATGGCACTTTAACACAGTAGTCTTCTTCCCAAGAAGAAATAATTTCTATATAATTAAATAAGATAGAATGGTTAATGGGTCCCAGTTAAAGTTTATTTCACATAAGAGCCATTTCATAGGGTTAACCTGTAGAAACATTTCAAACATACCAGCCAAACCTTTGCACTAATGCAGCAATAAAAATGGAAGTTGGAGTAGACCTGAATGAGGCCTACAGAAAAATTCAAACTCAAGGGCTAAAGTGGCATAGTCAATTAGGAAGTCACAGGCCAAACCAATCGTGATGGTACTTTTCCAAGACCTGATTAATACAGATATTGATCAATATCCCTATTCAGTAGCTATATATATATAAGTCCCTAGACTAGTACAGTTCAGTGGCAACCCCTATCAAATCCTCACTCATCCTGCAAGAGCTCTGTCTCTTTGTTCTCACTTAAATAATTCCTATTCCTTTTGCTCCTGCCTTCTGTTGTTGTCCATGGATTTCGTTCTTCAAATTTGTGAGACAAGAATCCATAAAGAAATTGGCAGTGAGCTGTTGGAGTCTGCTATGATACTAAAGGGCATAGGCTGCCATTAAGAGCTGCAACATGCCATTGAATAGTCTAGGAGAATAATCTGACTTTGCTGGCAGCAACCCACGGAGCTGATGCCTAAAGACATCCCCTGCTGTGATTAGCTGCTAACACTAAAACAGGGTTTTTCATCTGTAGAGGCCTGCAAATTATCCCACCTACCGCAGAAGTAGAGAATCTGATTTTGACTCAAACATTGGTATTTTACTTAGCTTTTTCACTGCTATAACCAAAAACCAAAGAACAATTTTAGATAAGGAAAATTTTATCTGGGAACTCACAGTTTCAGAGGTCTCAGTCCGTAAACAGCTGGCTCATTTGCTGTGAGCTCAAGGTATGGCACAATATCATGGCAAAAGAATTTGTGGAAGAAAGACTCAGAAAATACCTACCAGGAAGCAGAGAAAGACAAGCTCAGTTCACAAAATACGAACTCCAAAAGCATGCCCCACAATGAACTACCTCTCCAGTCACATCCTATCTGCTTATTAACACCCAGTTAATCCTTATCAAAGGATAAATGCACTGATTGAGTTAAAGCTTTCACAACCTATTCATTTCACCTTTGAACTTTCTTGCATTATCTCACACATGAGCTTTTGGGGGACACCTAAGATTTAAACCATCATATCTGGTTTCATTATCATCAAGAAATCAAAAAAATAAAAAATTGAAGAACGTTCTTCCAAATACCCAATCATTCTAAACTATCAAGGCTGTTAATAGGGAGGTAGTGGTGAAAAGGTGATATAGTTAGCAAGTTAAACAGACATAACTAGATATAATGTGGTAATTAATACCAAAACAGCGACAGACATGAGGTAAACACGTTAAGAAATCTGAATAAAGTAAAACTGTATTCTTTAATATATTGCACTTTATTATACTTTAATGTTGTATTAATGAACAAAGGCAAGCTTCTGAAAATAAGGAAAACCAGATATATAAAATAATGCAGGTCTTTATAATTTTTCTGTAAATGCAAATAATTTTTAAATGGTCATCAAAAATGAAATATTTAATAATAAGCAATAATTTTTTTCCATCAGAAAATATTTTATTTTTTAAATAAAAATTTTTTATATTTTTTAAATTTATTTTTTAAACAATATAAAAGAAAATTTTCAGTACCTTTTGTAAGTTATAAAAGTAGTCAAACATTCCTTAATAACAAAATAAATTTTAATAACGTATACAAAAACTAAATACACTTTCCAAACATTATCTTTATTCAGGTGTTATTACAAACACACACACACACACAGACAGACAGACACACACACACACACACACACACATTTAAGCTTTAACTTTTTAGCTTCTCTATATTGAAATTTTTTTTCTTTAATTTTTATTGTTGGTTGTTCAAAACATTGTATAGTTCTTGACATATCATACTTCACACTTTGATTCAAGTGGGTTATGAACTCCCATTTTTACTCCGTATACAGATTTCAGCATCACATCGGTTACACATCCACTGTTTTACATATTGGTATACTAGTGTCTGTTGTATTCTGCTGCCTTTCCTATCCTCTACTATATCCCATCCCCTCCCCTCCCATCTTCTCTCTCTCCCCCATCTACTGTAATTCATTTCTCCCCCTTGTTTTTTTTTTCCCCTTTCCCCTCACTTCCTCTTGTATGTAATTTTGTATAACCATGAGGGGCTCCTTCCATTTCCATGCAATTTCCCTTCTCTTTCTTTTTCCCTCCCACCATTCACCCCTGTTTAATGTTAGTCTTCTTCTCATGCTCTTCCTCCCAACTCTGTTCTTGGTTACTCTTCTTATATCAAAGAAAACATTTGGCATTTGTTTTTTCGGGATTGGCTATCTTCACTTAGCATAATTTGTTCTAATGCCATCCATTTCCCTGCAAATTCTATGATTTTGTCATTTTTTAATACAGAGTAATACTCCTTTGTGTATAAATGCCACATTTTTTTTATCCATTTGTCTATTGAAGGGCATCTAGGTTGGTTCCACAGTCTTGCTATTGTGAATTGTGCTGCTATGAACATGGATGTAGCAGTGTCCCTGTAGCATGCTCTTTTTAGGTCTTTAGGGAATAGACCGAGAAGGGCAATAGCTGGGTCAAATGGTGGTTCCATTCCCAGCTATCCAAGAAATCTCCATACTGCTTTCCAAATTGGCTGCACCAATTTTCAGTCCCACCAGCAATGTACAAGTGTACCCTTTTCCCCACATCCTCACCAGCACTTGTTGTTGTTTGACTTCCTAATGGCTGCCAATCTTACTGGAGTGAGATGGTATCTTAGGGTGGTTTTGATTTGCATTTCTCTTACTGCTAGAGATGGTGAGCATTTTTTCATGTACTTATTGATTGATTGTATATCCTCCTCTGAGAAGTGTCTGTTCAGGTCCTTGGCACATTTGTTGATTGGGTTATTCATTTTCTTATTATTTAATTTTTTGAGTTCTTTGTATACTCTGGATATTAGGGCTGTATCTGAAGTGTGAGGAGTAAAGATTTGTTCCCAGGATGTAGGCTCCCTATTTACCTCTCTTATTGTTTCTTTTGCTGAGAAAAAAACTTTTTAGTTTGAGTAAGTCCCATTTGTTGATTCTAGTTATTAACTCTTGTGCTATGGGTGTCCTATTGAGGAATTTGAAGCCCGACCCCACAGTATGTAGATCGGAGCCAACTTTTTCTTGTATCAGATGCCATGTCTCAGATTTGATATCAAACTCCTTGATCCATTTTGAGTTAACTTTTGTGCATGGCGAGAGAAAGGGATTCAGTTTCATTTTGTTGCATATGGATTTCCAGTTTTCCCAGCACCATTTGTTGAAGATGCTATCCTTCCTCCATTGCATGCTTTTAGCCACTTTATCAAGTTGTAGTTTTGTGGATTGGTTTCTGTGTCCTCTATTCTGTACCATTGCTCCACTTGCCTGTTTTGGTACCAGGACCATGCTGGTTTTGTTACTATTGCTCTGTAGTATAGTTTGAAGTCTGGTATTGCTATACCGCCTGATTCACACTTCCTGCTTAGAGTTGTTTTGCTATTCTGGGTCTTTTATTTTTCCATATGAATTTCCTGATTGCTTTATCTATTTCTACAAGAAATGCCATTGGGATTTTGATTGGCATTGCATTAAACCTATAGAGAACTTTTGGTAATATCGCCATTTTGATGATGTTAGTTCTGCCTATCCATGAACAGGGTATATTTTTCCATCTTCTAAGATCTTCTTCTATTTCTCTCTTTAGGGTTCTGTAGTTTTCATTGTATAAGTCTTTCACCTCTTTTCTTAGGTTGATTCCCAAGTATTTTATTTTTTTTGAGGATATTGTAAATGGAGTGGTTGTCCTCATTTCCATTTCAGAGGATTTGTCGCTGATATACAGGAATGCCTTTGATTTATGCGTGTTGATTTTATATCCTGCCACTTTGCTGAATTCATTTATTAGCTCTAATAGTTTCTTTGTAGACCCTTTTGGGTCTGCTAGGTATAGAATCATGTCATCAGCAAATAGTGATAATTTAACTTCTTCTTTTCCTATTTTTATGCCTTTAATTTCTTTCGTCTGTCTAATTGCTCTGGCCAGTGTTTCGAGAACTATGTTGAACAGAAGTGGTGAGAGAGGGCATCCCTGTCTTGTTCCAGATTTTAGACGGAACGCCTTCAATTTTTCTCCATTCAGAATGATGCTAGCCTGAGGCTTAGCATAGATTGCTTTTACACTATTGAGGTATGTTCCTGTTATCCCTAGTTTTTCTAGAGTTTTGAACATAAAGGGATGCTGTACTTTGTCGAATGCTATTTCTGCATCTATTGAGATGATCATATGGTTCTTATTTTTAAGTCTATTGATGTGGTGAATAACATTTATTGATTTCCGTATATTGAACCAGCCTTGCATCCCAGGGATGAATCCTACTTGGTCATGGTGCACAATTTTTTTGATATGTTTTGTGTCCGATTCACCAGAATTTTATTGAGGATTTTTGCATCTAGGTTCATTAGAGATATTGGTCTGTAGTTTTCTTTCTTTGAAGTGTCTTTGTCTGGTTTAGGAATCAGGGTGATGTTGGCCTCATAGAATGAATATGGAAGTTCTCCCTCTTTTTCTATTTCCTGAAATAGCTTGAAAAGTATTGGTATTAGTTCCTCTTTAAAGGTTTTGTAAAACTCTGCTGTATACCCATCTGGTCCTGGGCTTTTCTTAGTTGGTAGTCTTTTGATGGTTTCTTCTATTTCCTCAATTGATATTGGTCTGTTTAGGTTGTCTATATCCTCCTGACTCAATCTGGACAGATCATATGACTTAAGAAATATATCGATGCCTTCACTATCTTCTATTTTATTGGAGTATAAGGATTCAAAATAATTTCTGATTATCTTCTGTATTTCTGAAGTGTCTGTTGTGATATTGCCTTTTTCATCCCGTATGCTAGTAATTTGAGTTCTCTTCTTCTCTTCGTTAGCATGGCTAAGGGTCTGTGGATTTTATTTATTTTTTCAAAGAACCAACTTTTAGTTTTGTCAATTTTTTCAATTGTTTCTTTTGTTTCGATTTCATTAATTTCAGCTCTGATTTTAATTATTTCTTGCCTTCTACTTCTTTTGCTGTTGTTTTGCTCTTCTTTTTCTAGGATTTTGAGATGAAGTATGATATCATTTATTTGTTGTTTTTTTCTTTTTTTTAAGGAATGAACTCCAAGCAATGAATTTTCCTCTTAGAACTGCTTTCAATGTGTCCCATAGATTCTGATATGTTGTGTCTGTGTTTTCATTTATCTCTAAGAATTTTTTTAATTTCCTACTTGGTGTCTTCTATAACCCATTGATCATTCAGTAACCTATTGTTCATTCTCCAAGTGATGCATGATTTTTCCTTCCTTCTTTTATCATTGATTTTCAGTTTCATTCCATTATGATCAGATAAGATGCATGGTATTATCTCTACTCCTTTATATTGTCTAAGAGTTGCCCTGTGACATAATATATGATCTATTTTTGAGAAGGATCCATGTGCTGCTGAGAAAAAAGTGTAACTGCTTGATGTTGGGTGGTATATTCTATATATGTCAATTAAGTCTAGGTTATTAATTGTGTTATTGAGTTCTATAGTTTCCTTATTCACCTTTTGTTTGGAAGATCTGTTCAGTTGTGAGAGAGGTGTGTTGAAGTCTCCCATGATTATTGTATGGTGGTCTATTAGACTCTTGAACTTGAGAAGAGTTTGTTTGATGAATGTAGCTGCATCATTGTTTGGGGCATATATATTTATAATTGTCTTGTTGGTGTATGGTTCCCTTGAGCAGTATGTAGTGTCCCTCTTTATTCCTTTTGATTAACTTTGGCTTGAAATCTATTTTATTTGATATGAGTATGGACACTCCTGCTTGTTTCTGAAGTCCATATGAGTGATATGATTTTTCCCAACCTTTCACCTTCAGTCTATGTATGTCTTTTCCTATAAAATGCGTCTCCTGTAGGCAGCATATTGTTGGGTCATGTTTTGTGATCCATTCTATAGCCTGTGTCTCTGAATTGGTGAGTTTAAGCCATTAACATTTAGGGTTATTATTGAGATTTGGGTTGTTCTTCCAGCCATATTTGTTTATTTATGGTACTAAACATGGTTTGTTTTCCTCTTTGATTATTTTTCCCCCCTTTACTGTACTACCTCCCACTGTTGGTTTTCATTGTTATTTTCCATTTCCTATTCCTGTAATGTTTTGCCGAGGATTTTTTGGAGAGATGGTTTTCTAGCTGCAAATTCTTTTAACTTTTGTTTATCATGAAAGGTTTTAATTTCATCTTCCATCCTGAAGCTTAATTTTGCTGGATACACAATTCTTGGTTGGAACCCATTTTCTTTCAGTGTTTGAAATATGTTATTCCAGGATCTTCTAGCTTTCAGAGTCTGTGTTGAAAGATCAGCTGTTTTCCTGATTGGTTTACCCCTAAATGTAATCTGCTTCCTTTCTCTTGTAGCTTTTAAAATTCTCTCCTTATTCTGTATGTTGGGCATCTTCATTATAATGTGTCTAGGTGTGGATCTCTTATGATTTTGCACATTCGGTGTCCTGTAGGCTTCTAGGATTTGGGATTCTGTCTCATTCTTCAAGTCTGGGAAGTTTTCTCGTATTATTTCATTGAATAGATTGCTCATTCCTTTGGTTTGGGTCTCTATACCTTCCTGTATCCCAATGACTCTTAAGTTTGGTCTCTTTATATTATCCCATATTTCTTGGATGTTCTGCTCATGGTTTCTTAACAGTCTTGCTAAGCTGTCTATGTTCTTTTCAAGTTGAAATACTTTGTCTTCATTGTCTGATGTTCTATCTTCTAACTGTTCTACTCTGCTGGTAGTATTCTCAATTGAGTTTTTAAGTTGGTTTATTGCTTCCTGCATTTCTAGGATTTCTGTTTGTTTGTTTTTTATAACCTCTATCTCCCTGTATAATTGATCTTTTGCTTCTTGGATTTGTTTATGTAATTCATTGTCGAAGTGATCTTTCATTGTCTGATTTTGCTGTCTAATGTCTTCCTTGAGACTCCAGATCATCTGAAGCATGTATATCCTGAATTCTTTATCTGACATTCCATCTGCTGCAGATATTACCTCTTCTAATGTTGAGTTGACCTGCATTGCTTGTGGTCCTTTCTTTCCTTGTCTTTTCATACTGTTCGCGTTTCTTTCTGCTTGGTAAAACTGTTGTGTTATTGAATTTTCCCCCTATATATTTGTATTGTTCTTGTATAGTTGCAAAGTCTCCCTCGCAGGCGCGGGCAGCAGCTCTGCCCCTCCTCCAATTGAGGCAATGTGCCTACCACACCGGCAGGCCGCTGGGCCTGTTCTGCCGGTGGGTCGCAGGCCCGCCTACCTTGCAGGCGCGGTTGGCGGCTCTGCCCCTCCGCGGGCCGCTGGGCCTGTTCTGTCTGTCAGTTGTAGGTCTGTCTACCTTGCAGGCGCTGGTGGCAGCTCTGCCCCTCCCCCAACCGGGGCGATGTGTCTACCATGCTGGCGGGCCGCTGGGCCTGTTCTGCCAGTGGGTCACAGGTCCGCCTATCTTGCAGACTCGCGGCGGCTCTGCCCCTCCCCCAACCCGGGCGATGTGTCTATCATGCTGGCCGGCCACTGGGCCTGTTCTGCCGGTGGGTTGCAGGTCCGCCTACCTTGCAGGCCCGGTTGGCGGCTCTGCCCCTCCGCGGGCTGCTGGGCCTGTTTTTTGGTGGTCGCAGTTCCGCCTACCTTGCAGTCACGGGCAGCGGCTCTGCCCCTTCGCAGGCCGCTGGGCCTGTTCTGCTCTGGGTCGCAGGTCCACCTACCTTGAAGGCGCGTGGGGCGGCTCTGCCCCTCCGCGGGTTGCTCTCTATATTGAAATATTAATATCTTTCCCCTATTATATTGCTTATGAGTATATTCATTATATGCCCCTTAAAATATAGAATATCTTAATTTTTATGAGTTGTTATCATTAACTTTAGCCAGTGGTGGAAAATATCTGTCTTGGATTTTATACAAATTATTTTGTTTCAGTTTACTGCCAATATATTTACATAGGCAAAGACTGGGAAAACAATGTCACAATATCAAATCAAAGTATCCCAAACTTATAAATAACATCCAAAGAGAAGAAAGTGAGGAAGGATCTTAAGAAGCACCACGTTTTACTGTACAGAAAAACATGACCAAATATTGTATCAGCTCCTATAGTTCACTAAAATTTGTGGAAGTCACAACTGATAAAATGAATGTGAGAAATCTGGAAGAAATGTCAAAATTTTCATAAAAATGTAAATAAAAGTATATATTATATATGTACTATGTACCTCATATCTAATTTTTGTCCATGAAATAAATCTTTAAGCCATATCCTAAAGAGAAATATTTTGAAGGATGTCTCATCACACACTACCAAACTAAAATTATTCATACCTACCACCAACAACTAAGATTTAAATTGAATTAAAATCAATTAGCCAGGATAGGAGATTTTATTTTTGTATATTAAAATGTTTAATTTAGGCTCAAATTTTGTGTAACCTACAGAAAAGCCTCTTAGTCATTTTGATATTCGTGAGTCATCAATTAATTTTATCTAGAATGTTTACTAAAGGCCCCCAAATGAGTTGAAACCAATTAAATCAATAGAATAAAATTCAAGTCTCTCTCTCTCTCTCTCTCTCTCTCTCTCTCTCTCTCTCAGAAAGCTGCCTTTAGTTCTAATAGTAAAGAAATCTATAAAGGTTACATTAAGTCCAGGTAACCTTTACGAAGAAGATGAAAAGACTTACTTCACCAACATTACATAAAACTTCAGAGTTTCAAATGAAAGAAGCCCAGAGATGGGTTTGATGAAACTTTTTCTTCAAATGCAGGCCTGATCATGTGTCTCATAAAGAAGACTTAGCAGCAAGATGTTCAAAAGAAAAGTATTGACTTGTTCAGAGAAAGCCTTAAATCTCCTACCAGGAATTCTGAAAAGACTAAATAAGGATTTTGTCTTCCCGTGAGATGAAGGAATAAAAACCACCTTAGAAAACTGAATACTTTCATTATAGATTGCTGAAAAGACTTCTAAGCAGATATGCTGTTCATCTTCTTCAAATGAAGAATATCTACAGCTATAATATGTTATTGTATCTGAATTCCACAAATAAAATAATATTGCCCCAAATAGTTGAGATACAATTTTGTATTTATTTTACAGAAAACTAAACCTCATCCCCCATCCACATTTTCTAAGCAACTCTGTGCATTGTTTCCAAAAAAAGATTGCTTAGTGAAAAAAAAAGACATTGAATTTCTATTTTCTTTTCCCACTTTCTCTCTTCCCACTTTATATTTTTTAGAAACATAGTGTTAATTCTTATTTGGTCTGCTTGTAAGGAAATTTTATGGCAATTTATTTGAATGTATTTGAAGAAATCTTTGTTGGGTTACATTACAAGTTAAATCACAGAATTAGACAATGACAAATCTCTGTTTCAGAATCTTGAATATAGCAAAACCATAAATAGTTCTTCTAGTAATTCAGAAAATGAAAAGGGAACTTATTATGTTCAAGGAGATATCAGGTAAATAGAACAACTAAATTCTGAGAAAAATCAGGTACTACAGGTAACTCTAGAATTTCAAAAGTTCTAAAATAAAATTATTAATTAAGGATAGAAAACCTAGAGGAAATCACTTTCTTGTTGCTGCCCCTGGTAAAGTGGTAATTAGGAGCTAGAACTAAAGCCAAAAGAAGTCTAATGCATGAATAAAAAAAGATGGTTTTTCCAACTTCCCTGATATCACAAAGTAAATAATAAAAAAAAAGTCACTAAGTTTGGAGATGCATGGAACTTATTAAATTCACTTGTTAAGATCTGTAAAGGTCAGCTCAAAGAATTAGACAATTGCCATTCAGAAAGTCAAAATTAAGATCTATGGGCACACCCATGGACTTCAAATGGCAGAGGTGCTTAAAGTTTTCCCAAAAGTGCTATAGTTTAAGAATTAATTGAGACTACAAAAGTTGACTATATCAAAGCTGAGCTTATTGGCCCATAATAAGCTCACCATGCCAGAACAAATTTGTAAAGTCTCTCTGGGTGAACAGAAATAAGAGGGCCATAAAAAGTATCCAGTTATCACTTTGGGTTGGTTAAAAAGGGACTGAAAACGCTGGGTGAGGTGGCGCACCCCTGTAATCCCAGCAGCCTGGAAGGCTGAGATAGGAGGATCATGAGTTCAAAGCAAGCCTTAGCAAAAGTGAGGCACAAAGCAACTCCTCGGTGAGACCCTGTCTCTAAATAAAATATAAAATAGGGCTAGGGATGTAGCTCATTAGTTGATTGCCCTTGAGTTCAATCTTGGGTAACAAAAAAAACTGGGGGTGGAGAGGAACTGAAAATCTCTTTAGGGATTGGGCATTATCCAAGTATGCTTTCTATAGATTAACTTCCCAATGATGTCTTAAAAAAAAAATTGTGGATTTTTTTTCCTGTATCTTCTATGGATAAAAAAAAAAAAAACAGCAAATATCACAAGTCTAACATGGTAAAAACAGAATCCAAAATTTAAGCATAGATGGTAAGTTAGCTTCTTGTCTTAGTGGACTTACACAAAAAACTGTTCCACAGTTATTTTTTAACATAAATAAGGTAAGTTTTATGGCAAAAAAAAATGAAAATGTGATCCTTCTCCAATTCTGATCTCATTTAAAATCCTCAACAGCCCTAATCTTCGAGATATTGTTTAATTTTACTTTGAGATATTGTCTAAGAGACCATATCTCATAGCATATAAATTTTCCCATCAAGAAAAAATATTTTTCAAAAACTTCTTTCCTGGTCTCTGGAAATTGAGAAAATTCAGGTTTGTGCAACAATAAGCTCATTCTTTTTCCTCCACTGCATACTAATAAAGCAATTATTCTCTTCTCACGCTTCCTGTTCAGACCTTTGGAGTATTCCTCTTTTCTCGGTGACAGACATGTGAAGTGAAAAAAGACATCATTAAAAAATTGTTTATTTTATTGTCAAATGTGGTTTAAAGTGTTGTTTTTCTTTCTTTACTCAGCTACTAGCTCCAATCTGAACATTTCACTACTGGTTTCACAGCTACCTCTGACAGGTTGCTAGGTATGAACACTTTTCCACACCTAAGGATTGCAGAACTACAATTGCCGATAAATTCAGAAAGTTTTTTTAGGAGTATTTGGTAACACTTCCTTACTTTTGCCTTTCCTTAATGTGCTGCTCTTTTAAACATCCCAGGATTGTTTTTGCTCTGCATCTTTAAATTGCTTACTCTAACATCTTGGCTCAGGCAAGAGCTCTTCATTTTTAAAGTACTACAAAATTGCTTAGGTGGGTTGTGAAAAAATAAAAATCATCCTTCATTTTTATTTCCTCTGAAACTTGAATATTTGACTATATACATTTTATTGTTTTTCCCAAGGACTGTTGCAAGCTTTAAATAGTATACAACCAATTATTTAAACATTTTCTACTTTGTCATGCCTCTTTTCTACAAAGGAATCTCAATATTTCAAGACAAATAAACCACAAAAACCCTTCAGAAATACCTCATTAACCTTTTGTTAGCAAAATATCTCTTTGTTTCCCTATACCCAAATTTCACAATTGATATATATTTCCCAAAGCAACATTTTTGGCCATGTTTATATGGAGAAAAATGTTAAGTTTTTGCTTTCCAAAACTCAATACAAAGTTTTCTTAAATGTAAGGGAAAATCTAAAGTTGTGTTTCAAATAAAATTATTAGAATGTCAAATGAAGAAATTGAAAAAGTGCTAGTAAATGGGATATGTATGAAATGTCTCATGTGTAATGTAGCTTTAATTACAAATGCTTCTAGTTATTGGAAGGGTGGCCCGTCATGGTTTAAGCTTTATATATTCTAATATGATGATGTTTTACTTATAGATATTTCTCTGATTTTAGTCACATTTTAGGAAATATGTTGGGGGTATGGATTTTCACAATATTCATTATAATTTTTCCAACTTAGAATAATTAAAAATAAGCTCTTGAGTAGTATTTACATGCAGATATCTAATTATCAGGAAGATATTTCTGGCATCAGTGTAGATAAATATAACTGATTGAAAACCATTTTAGTTCCCCAAACTCTCAATGTTATGAATTAAATTGCTAGATAGGACCATTACCTTCACATTCTTATGACTACAAATTCTAAATTTGTAAAAGAACGAGATTATTGCCACTATTATTTAGAGTACAAGTAAAGGACTGCCCTAATTTTTTCAACTATGAACATTTTGGTTTGATCATTACTTCTTCACAGTAATTCTAGAAGAATGTCCTAAATATCCTCAGAGAAATCCTGTTTCATAACTCTCAGTCTGGGATTTGGGTATATAGATTGATCTCAGTTCAGATTTCATCATTAGCATCGTTACCACCCACTATGCTCCCTTTGAGCTCCTATTTGTAATCCTAAGAGGGAAAATGCTTTGGAGCACAGAGCATAGTGATTAACAGTGCATACACTAAAGAAATACATCCTGAATTCAAATCCCAGTTCTACCATTACTAGCTAACTAACTAACTAACTAACTCTAACTTTACAGTATCATAGGGTTGGTTTGTTACCGTTTTAATACACTAAGAGATATTGGAATCCATTGAAAGGTAATTTTTTATACTAGAAATAATTACTCTGGTGGAGTGTGCCTAAAAGGGATAAAGGTGGAGGAAAACAATTTCCATCGATTTGAGCAGTTTTATTCAAACAGAAGTTTGAGATACATGTTGAAGGAAAATAAAAGTGAGTAAATTCATGATATATTTAGGAAGTAGAAGCTAGAGTAATGATAATTGATCTGTTTGTAGGAGCTGGCAGAGGAGAAAGAGACTATTTCAAGGATACTTAATATTATCTGGATTTTAACAAGTAGGTGAATGGTGTCATTCACTGGGATAAAAACATTGTATTAAAAGGAAGAATAGCTAAACTTTCTGGACAGAGACTCAGTAAACAATAGTAAAAAGGCTCATTCTACAATGACCAAGAAAAAAATTAAAGATATAAGAAAATATATTTTTCAAGGTATCAGAGAAAAATTTGAGAACAAATTTTACTTTAAAAAAGTTAGAAAACAATAGTAAAACAAATAAACTAAAGGAAAGAAAATCATACAACAGCAGATATCAATGAAATAGAATGCAGATTTATAACAGAAAAATCAAAAGATCAAAAATGGTATTTCTGACCAGGCATGGTGTTGCACACCTGTAATCAAGCTGCTCAGAAGGCTGAGACAACAAACTCGAAACCAGCCTCAGCAAAAGTGAGGTGTTAAGCAACGTGGTAAGACCCTGTCTCCAAATAAAATGCCATATATATATCCTGATTGAAAACCATTTTCAATCAGGGACACTGGACCACTAAGCCACATCCCCAGCTATATAGCTTAGTGGTCCAGTGTCCCTGAGTTCAATCACAGGTATCAAAAAAAGTTATTTATAATGAATGAGAAAATGCATAAACTTGAGCAAACAAATAAAAGGAAAATACAAAAACCAAACTCAGGATTAAAACATAATATCACTGCAGATTCTCAGGCATAAAGAAGATAAAATACTTTTAACAAATGTACAAAAAATAATTTTGTGATTTTTATGAAATGGAGAAATTCAAAGTATTATATTTGACAGTAGAAAAATAAATATGAGAAATGATGCAAAAGTAAATAAAAATTCTAAATCATCCTAGGTCTGTTCAAAGCAATGAGTACAAAAATAAAAACTTTTGCAAAAATGGAAACTTTAGGAACAGTTGGCTTCATTTACAAATTCTTTCAACTTTCAGGAAGAAATAAAACTATTCTTACACAAAATTTTTTAGAAAATAAAGAAAAAGAATATTTTCTAATCAATTTTATGAGATTAGCATAAAATTTATTTCAAATCTGACTAACACAATTATAAGAAAGGAAAATTATTGGCCAATATCTTCCAGGAATATAAATGCAAAAATGTTAAATATAGTACCATTTCAAAGAGTTCAGTAAAAGAAAAAATAGAATATAACTAGGTTAAGATTGTTTCATGAATGCAAGTTTGGTTTAAAATATGATTTAATTGTTGCATTATGCCACATTAACAGAATAAAGGAAAAAATAATAAGGCCATGTCATCAGAAAAAACAAACAAGAAATAAATGGAACTTCCTTATCTAATAGAGGGGATCTGTAAACACCTATATCTCACATGACATTTGATGATGAAATAACATTCTCCACTATAAATTTGACTGTCATTTTACAGTGATAGATTGGAAGTCAGTGAGTAGATGAGAATGAATAGACAGAAAATATAAGCTGAGAAGTGAAAAAAGTCTAGGATGGTGAGAAATATCAACTCTAAGTGGTACCAAAAAAAAAGATTGAAAATAACAGGCCAAGAAGTAGAACAATACACATGAGAGTGGGTCCAGGCAAAAGGACAGTCAATATACATAATGGTCGATTGGGTCTGTTCAAAAGGAAAAAAAATGCTAATACCTCCAGTACACTTCCCCCTCCTCCTCCTAGGTTGCTAAGGTCACCTGACTCCAGGGAATTGTTCCCCTCAGCAAGGAGTTGTTAATGAATACCCTCTGGATGGCTCTCTTCCTGCCCTTTTGTTAAAGTAGGCAAGATGAGAGGAGGAGGGACTGCAGAAGAAAGGAAACCTAAAATCCATAAAAGGGGCAAGACATCCCCACTCCCTGGGCACCAGCTCTGGACTGCCCCCTCAGACCTAGACTCCATCTCTCCAGAAGAGTGTCTATCTGTCTGTCTGTCTCTTTCTCTCTTTCTCTCTCTCTCTCTCTCTCTCTCTCTCTCTCTCTCTCTCTCTCTCTTTCTCTCCCCCCCCACCCCCTCTGTTCTATCCTTTAAATAAAACTGTGCACTTGCCTCGGCATTTCTCAGGTGTTCAATCCTCAACGGGAACAGGGACCCATTTCTGATTTCCAAGACTGCTATCAAGAGCATAATGTCATAAAAACTCAAGGATGGAAATTGTTCCAAGAAGGAGAGCATGATATTTATTACTTTTTCCTCTACTTCCACAATCCAAGTCTAGGCCTACATAGGTCATGGATTACTGCATTACAAACAATAAAAAAATAAAATCTCTGTGACACAATAGTACATATTTATTTTGACCATTCAACAGTGAAGCAGGGGGGGATCAACTGATTCAGTCTGGGCTTAGCTGAGCAGCTGTTAACTGACTAGTCCTTTTAAGATTGATATTCTATTAGTTTTGTAGAGCTTTATAAAGATTTACTGGATTTGTGCTAACATACTTTTCATCATCTATATAACCTGCCTATTCAATTATTGCTTTTTACCCATTACTTTGACAATGAAAAGACAATAGACTCATTTAGAGAAATACCTTTCATGAAAATTTGAAATGAGTCATTGGATTCTCATTTATAGTGATGTTACTTAAACCTACATGACACATTCCATTTTGTTTCCCATGAATTAGAAAGCCAATCTGCCATACTATGAATAAAAGCAGCTATCAGTTACATTGTCTTTATTCTATCCATGTTGGTACTATCAGCAATGTTTCAAGTTCCTTTTTATCATTTCCTCATTTTTCTTCCAAAAGTATTCTAAACCTCCTTTGTTTAGTACCATACTTCATTCCAAGCTCTTCATAATCAGGTGAAAGGTTTTCTTCCCAGGAACTACTCATATCACCGCAAACTATGAATATTTTATTTCAGACATTAAATTTCTTGCCACAATGCAAAATGTGAAATGCCATGTTTCCATCTTTTTTTTTTCTTCCTGAAAGTCCTGCCTCTTTATATGTTGCCAAAAATCACTTCTAATTGTCACATTTGATATTCAAACATCCACTTCTGAGAGGGATAGAGAAAGATGGTGGCAGAGCAAGAGCCTCTAGCAATTGATTATCTTCCCATACAGATATCAATTTGAATACCTATGAAGATACAAAATTAGTTTCAAAATAACTAAGGAAATCAGATGAGGTATACAATATCTGCTTTTAGAAAAATAACAAGAAAAGAACCATTGAGGAAGACAGAAATGAAAACTTTGCCCTATCGCCCTCAACCTGCTCCAAGAATACAGCAAGGAGGGGATGCCTCTGATTGTGTGAAGGGCACAGAATCAAGTCTAGGAATGAGATTGGAACCCTGTATTGGACCCTCCACAGCAAAATTCAGTACAAGGAAAATATTCACAGATCCTATCCACAGGCCCCCATAGACCAAGTCTCTGAACCTGTCTTAGCCTGGTGACCAAGGGAATGCCTCTAACATCTCTACTTTATCTTCAGGCAACACATTGTGGAGAGAGAGTTTATCCATTGAGGTGCATGGGGGATAAAGACTAGTAAAGTAAGCAAAAGGTATGCCTTGGAATTCAGTGTAGGGTCAGTGAAATTCAACACCATAGGGATGTCATTGTCTTCTGTCCCTAGACTAGCACCTACAGCTAGAGCTCTGGAATTGACCCATTATGAGCTTTAGATCCTCAGCCCCAGCTGGGCAAGCTTATATTCTGGGTAGCATCATTCATGGCTGGCTGCAATGGTCTCAGGCCAAAAGTATACCTCATTAGTAGGTTCCCCTTACCAATGGTATCAGTGGCTTGAGGATTCTGGAAGTGATGAAGCATCATGGCATTGGTGGCAATGGGACTCTTCACCCTATTTCTCCCCATCACTTGGCAGCATAACATGAAAAAAATTAATCATCCACTTGGGGAAGAAGAGAATAGCGGGTGCTAAATCACCTTATGAACATAGGGCTTATTACTCAGGGTCAGACTGAATCCTACAGTGCTTGATACAGGTTTGTAACTCTGAATGAGACATGAGGGGCTTCCCCCTACCAGGTGGAGATTTGCAAGGGCATATTACTCCTTCCTTTGTAAACATTAATCCAATCCATCCAGAACAACATACTAACCATTATTTGGGACAAACTTGGATCCAAAGTGTCTTCCAGTGCTGTAATGGCAGAGATAACTACAGGCTTAAAGAAAATAATAGCCTGCATAGAATTTCTATAAGCACAGTCCCACATATAGCTGGACCACAAAGACTGGAATAAATATCTAATCTTTCCATGTGTAATCATCATCATATACCAACAATCAAAAAGAAATTTCAGGAAATAATAACACTAGTTAACAGACAAATTAAGGTCTCCCAAACCAACTATATAGCAACTGATATGTGAAAGCATTCAGACAATTCAAAATAGCTGTTTCAAGAAAACTCAAGGAACTTTAAAAAAAATGACTAATTCAATACTTACGAGAAAATTTTAGCAGATATTAAAATAATTTTCAAAATCAAACAGAAATTTCAAGGTGAAAAATACACTAAACAAAATGAAAATGCAATTGAAGGCAAATTAGCAAAATAAATCAAATGAAAAACAATCAATAATATCAAAGATAGATTACTTGAAAATAGTCAAAGAAGAAAAAAGAATAAAGAGAAATGAGAAAAACCTTCAGCAATTTTGGAACAGCATTTAAAGAAAATATTTAGATTAGAGGGATTAAAAAGGGGCTTGAAAATACCAAAAGGGAAGATACATTATTCAAAGAGATAAAAACAAAAAAAAACTTCCAAATCTAGAGAAGACTACAAATATGCAGGTATAGTAAGGGTAAAGGTCACTAAGTCAGATTCAACTCAACAAAGTCTATCACAAGACATGCTATAATTAAGCTCTCAAAGGTTATTTGCAAATAGTAGATTCTTAAAATAACAAGGAAAAAACAAGAAATATCAAATAAGAAATTTGTATTTCTCAGAAGAAACCTTAAAAATTAAGAGAGAGTATAATGAGGTATTTGTAATACTAAAAGAAAATACTACCAATCAGGTATATGGAGAAAAAGAGAAAAGAACTATGATAAAACTACAAAACAATTTACAAAGTGGCTTTAGTAAAATCCTCTTCAACAGATGAATGGATAAAGAAAATGTGATATATATATTTGATGGAACATTATTCAGCTTTAAAGAAGAATGACATTATGGCATTTGCCATAAATGGATGGAGTTGGAGAATATCATGCTAAGTGAAATAAGCTAATCCCCCCAAAAAACAAAAGATGAATATTTCCTTTGATATGCAGATGCTAATTCACAATGGGTTGGGGAGTGCTAGGAAAGAATAGAGTTACTTTAGGTACATGGTACACTGGAGTGAAGGGAGAGAAGGGGTTCTGGGAAAGGAAGGATAGTAGAATAAAATAGATATTATTAACTTATGTCTCTATATAGCTGCATAACCAAGGTGATTCTACAACATGTAAAATCAGAAAAATGAAAAAATATACCCATTTATGTATGATATATCCAAGTACGTAAATGCATTCTACTGTCATGTATAACTAATTAAAACAAACAAACAAACAAAAAACAGTAAGACCCTATCTACTGATAATCACCTATTTTAGAAATGATAGATAAAGATATTCTCAATGGGGAAATTAAACTAGAAAATATTTCACCATCAGAACAGTCCTTAAAATGCTAAAGGAACTGAAAGGAGACATTAATGAGAAAAGCAAAGATCACGTGGTATAAAACTCACTGGTAAGAGTAGTTGTACAAACAAATTCAGAATATTATAATGTGTACTCATGAAGCATAAACCATTCATACCTCTAGAATAAAGATGAAAAACAAAATAATGAAAAATAATAATGGCAATTATTATTATCAATATGTTAAGAGATAAGCAATATAGAAAGATATAAGATGGAATATCAATTCAAAAATTGGTAATACTTTTAAGACTCCAGATGATCACAAAAAAAAATTTTATAGTAGACAAACAAAAATTAATAAGCAAGGAATATATTACTAGAGTAAATCACTTAAAGAAAAGGAAAGACTGTGAGAGATGGAGAATTAAAGAAAGGAATTACAATGAAACCTCAAAACAAGTTACAAATTGCTTTAGTAAGAACTTACCTATTGATAATTGCCTTAAATGTACATGAAATTTAAGTGACTGAATGAATTTTAAAAAATGAATTAAAAATATAAAGACCCAAGTATATGCTTCTTATACAAAACCATTTCACTTGTAAGAACATTACAGACTGAAGAGTAAGAGGTGAATATGAAATTCAAAATGAAGCAATAGTAGCCATACTTAGCTAAAATAGACTTTACAATAAAAGTAGTAAAAAAAAAAAGATAAAGAAGATTATTTTATGATGAAATAGGATTAATTCAGCCAAGGGAAAAAGCAAATATGCATAGATACACATACAGTCAATATTGGAGCATCTCTAAATATAAGAGAAATGTTAAAAACATAAGGGAAGGCATAGACTAAAATCAATAATAATAGGGTACTTTAGCAACACACTTTCAGAAATGGACAGATTACACAGAGAGAATATAAATACAAACAAACAATCAAAAATCCCCCAAAAGTTAAACTATAGTCAAGACCAAAGGAATCCATGAGACATCTACAGAAAAATCTAACAACTGCAGATGCACATTCTTCTCAACACCATATGTAAATTTTCCTGGATAGATCATATGATAGGGCACAAAGTAAGTTTCCAAAAATTTTCAAAATTAAATCATATTGTGTTTCTTTTTTGACCTTAATGCAATTGTGAAGATTAATCCTGACTGTCAGCGTGCCCAGATTGAGAAATGTGATGAAGTGCATTTCTGAATGTGTCTCTGAGGGGACTTACAGAAAAGGTTTACATGTGTGTGATTCAGCAGTCTGAGAAAGGAGGACCTGCTCTGAATGTGGACAGCCCTATCCAATAGGTTAGGGGCCTGAACAAAACAAAAACCAGAATAAGTGGGGGAGCCTGCCTGTGCTTGATTATTCTTGACCAAGTACATTTTTGGCAGCTGCCATTTCCCACAGACACGAGACTCCAGGTTCTTCAGATTTTAAGCATAGATTCACATTAGTGGCTATCCAGGGAGCTTGCAGGCCTTCCATGTCAGACTTCGGCCACATCATTGGTCCCTCTTTTCTGAGACTTTCAGCTTCTTGGACTGAGCAGCTACTAGTTTCCTCAGCTCTCCAGCCTACAAACTGTCATTGTGGACAGATGAACCTCTGATCATATAGGTCAATTTTATAAATACGTTTTTTCATCGTATATACTTTATATTGACTGTGTTCTTTTAGAGAACACTAGTTAATACAATAAAACTAGAAATCAGTAATAGGAAATAATTTGGAGATGATATAGATACATGGAAATTAAACAATAATTCCTAAACAACCAGTGGACTAAGAAAAAAATTTAAAAAGAAACCAAAAAACTTTTTGAAACAAAATGATAATGGAGACATAATATATTGAAACATATGGAATAGAACAAAAGCTGTATGTAGGAGGGAAATTTATAGCAATCAACACCTACACCAAAAAAAAAAAAAAAAACAGAAAAAACTCAAACAACCTTCCTGGATTAGTCAGCTTTTTATAACTGTGTCCCAAATACCTGACAAGAACAACTTAATAGAGGAGGAAAGGTTTATTTTTAGTTTACTGTTTCAGCAGTTCAGTCCATGGGGAGCCAAGTCCATTGCTCTGGGCCTGCAGTAAGACAGAACACCGTGGCAGAAGGCATGCAAAGAAAAACTTTAGCTTTTGGGAACCAGGGAGGAGAGAGAGAGATTGAGGTGAAAAGGACAAAATATTAACCCCAAAAGCATGCATCCAGTGACCTACTTCCTCTAGCCAATCCCTATTTGTTAATACTGATTATATTACAGTTCTCATAATCTAACACAGGTCCATTACCTAACATGAGCTTTTAGAGGGATATCTCATATCCAAACCATAATGCTTTCATTGCTCCTCAAGGAATTAGAAAATCAAGAACAAATTAAGCCCAAAATTAGCAGAAGGAAAGAAATAACAAAGATCAAAGCAGAAATAAATGGAATAGATATTTAAAATAATACAAAAGATCAACAAAAGAAAATTAACATTCCAAAAATGTTTTCAATGATAAATCGTTATCTAGACTAAGAAAAAAAGAGAACACAAATAAATAAAATCAGATATAAAAAGGAGTCATTACAACAGAAACCACAGAAACACAAAGGATTATTTAAATGATTGTAAAAAAAAAATCATACAGTGACAAATTTGATAGCCTAAAAGAAGTGAACAAATTTCTGTACACACATACATTACCACTTTTGGATATATATCCAAAGGAAATGAAATCAATATGTTGAACAGACAGTTTCACTCCCACATTTATTGCGGCACTATTTACAACAGCCAAGAAATAAAAACAACATAAGTAGTCATCAACTAATGAATGAGTAATGAAAATGTGGTATGTATACACAATGGAATACCATTTGGCTACTGCAAAAAAAAAAAAAAAAAGGAGAAAATCTTGCTATTTGTGACAATAGGGATGAAACTGAACACCACTGTGCTAGGTGTAATAATTAGGCACAACGAAGCAAGTACTGCATGATCTTGCTCACATGGAATCTACAAAAGTTGATCTCATAGAAGTTGAGTATAGAATGGTTGTCACAAAAGGCTGAATAAAGTAGAAGGGAGGAAAAGATGGGGAAGGTTAATCAATAAGTACTAAATTATAGTTAGATAGGAGAAATAAGCTCTGGTGTTCTATTGCAAATTAGGCTAACTATAGATAACCATAATGTACTCCAGATTTCAAAAAAAAAAAAAAAAGCTAGAAGAAAAGTTTCAATGATTTTATCATAAAGAAGTGATAAATATTTTAGATGATAATCTTACCCTGATTTGAACATTACACAATATATACATGCATCAAAACTTCACAATACCAATAAATAATTTTATATATGTGTTAGTTATCTTTCCATTTATGTGACCAAAATATCTGAAAAGTAGCAACTCAGAGGAGGAAAGGTTTATTTTGAATCATGATTTCACAGGTTCAGTCCATGATCAGCTGACTCCAAGTAAGGTGGCCCAAATTATGATGATAGAAGAGGATGGCAGAGAAGCACTGCTTCACTCACAGTGGCCAAAAAGCTGAGTGAGCAAGAAGGAGAAACAGAGAAGATGCACCCTCCCTTGGCATGCCCTCAGTGACCCACCTCCTACAGGTATGCCCACCCCATTTACAGTGACCACATAATCCATTCAAGTTAGGATAGACTGATTGCGTTACAGCTCTTGCAATCCAATCATTTCATCTCTAAACATTTCTGCATTAATACACAGGAACTTTGGGGAGACACCTCATATCCAAACCACAGCAAATGTACATTAATTAAAGAATTTATTCTACCAATTTAATTAGCAACGTTGAAAACTATTTATTAATTCATTGGTACTGGGGATGGAACCCAGGGCTGCTTTACCACTAACCTACATCTCCAGCCCTTTCTATATTTTTATTTAGAGACAGGGTCTTACTAAGTTGCTTGGAGCCTGACTAAATTGTTGAGTTTGGTCTTGAATTTGTGAGCCTCCTGCTTCAGACTCCCAAGTCACTGGGATTACAGGCATGAAGCACCATGCCCAGCAAATAATAAAGACTTTACAGATCCAGAATAACTAAAGAAATCCTGAGAAAAAAAGAATGCTGGAGGTATCACAATACCTGATTTCAACTTATAGTCCCAATCTATAGTAAAAAAAAAAAAGCATCATGGCTTTAGCATAAAAACACAAATATTAGCCAACAGAATAGAATAGAGGACACAGAAATATACCCACAGAACTATAGCCATACAATTAGTGACAAAGATGGAATAAACATATAAAAGAGAAAAGGCATCTTGTTTAACAAATAGAGCTGTGAAAACTGGATATCCATATACAGAAGATTGAATCTAGATCCTTCTCTCTCACCTTATACAAAATTTAGTTCAAAATGGATCAAAGACCAAAGTTTAAGGCCTGAAACTTTGATTCTGCTCGAACAAAACATAGGAGAAGTACTGTAAGATATAGTCACCGGCAGTGATCCTATAGCTCAAGAAATAATAGCAAGTATCAACAAATTGGATGGCATCAAATTTAAAAAGCTCCTGCAGAGCAAAGGATTAATGCTGAAGACACATGCACAGAATTGGAGAAAAACTTTGCCATCTATTTTTTTAAAAAAGGATTAATATCCAGAAAACATAAAGAACTCAAAACTTAACACCAAAAAATCAAATGGCTTATTCAATAAATGATCTAATAGAAATATCAGACATTTCTCAAAGAAAACTATACAAATGACCAACAATTATATGAAAAGATAATGTTCGACCATCTTTAGCCATCAGGGCAAATCAAATCAAAACCAGATTGAGATTCCATCTCACTTTAGTTAAAATAGTAGTAATCAAAAATACAAATAACAAATCCTGGAGAGGATTAAGGTAAAAGAAGTGTTGGTGGTAATGTATGGAAGTTCCTCAAAAAACTAGAAATAGAACTACTGTATGATCCAGCTGCACTACTCTTTGGTATATATCTGAAGGAATTAAAGTCCACATACTATGAAGAAACATTATACCCATGTTTATCACTGCACAATTCACAAGAGGCAAACAATGAAATCAGTCTAGACACCTGTCAATGATGAATGGATAAAGAAAATGTGCTATTTACACACAACAAAACCATGAAGAAGAACAAAATCATGTCTTTTTCAGGGAACTTTATGGAACTGGAGATCAACATATTCAGCAAAATAAGCTAAATTCAGAAAGTGAAGTACCACATGTTATCGTGTGCGGAAGTACCATATGTGAAATCTAGAAAAAAATATTTAAAACCAACACGAAAGCAGAAGGAAAGAATTAAAGATGAGAAAGGGTATTGGAGAGGGAAGAGCAGAAGATTTATAGTGCGGTTGAAATAAAATATGAACAAATGTGCCACAAGAAAGCCTATCACTCTGTGCCATTGATATTTTTGCTTCTTTTAAGTAAAACTAAACCAAACAAAAAGCAAATATCCCATTCTTTTGAGAGCCTTCCCAAATACTATCTATCACAATTGCTTGCTCAGATTCCTACTGTAAGAACTACTAACTGTAAAGTGTTATGCACAGTTGTGCTTTTTTTTTTCTTCACTATACAAAAAGTATTCAGAGGAGAGAATGACAACACAAATCCAACCAGAACTCTATTTGCCAGTCCTTTGTCCTAGCATGGAGCTCTATGCTCCTCCAGGAAAAAAAAAAAAAAAAAAACAGGGAAGAGAAGAAGAAAAGATCCAGAATATCTAAAGAAATTTATGCTCATTATGGTTTAGATGTGGTGTCTCCCAAAAGCTCTGGTGTGAGATAAGAGGAGAAATGATTGGGTTGTGAGTGCCTTAACCCAGTCAGTGAATTAATTCCCTGATTGATAGAGATTAACAGTGGTAACTGAAATGGTAGTGTGGCTGGAGGAGGTGGGAATTAGGGTATGGCTTCCTTGTATATATATGTACCTGGAAAGTGGAGTCTGTGCTTCTTGATCCCCATGATGTGTGCTGCCTCCCTCTGCCACACACTCTGCTATGACGCTCAGTCTCCTCTGGAGCCCTGAGAAATGGAGCCAGCCTTCCACGGGCTAAGACTTCTGAAATCATGAGCCCTCAAATTAACTTTTCCTCCTCTATGGTTGTTCTGATCAGATCCTTTGGTCAGAGCAGTGAAAAACCTGACTAAAACAATGTCCCAAAATGCCATCACCTTTTTAAACTCTTTAATAATAGGACTACTTCTTCCTAGAAATAAAAGCTTGTTCTAATTTATACTCAGAGAGGAGTTTTTTCTTCTAATTCACAAACTTATTTTGTTAGTTGTAAACTTCACTAGATACAACACCTGAAGGTAGATATGCATACAACATTTTGGTGGGTAAATTATGACCTGAGGACAAACAAGAGATGCATGATCTTTGAATAAAATTATCAGTAACTATCCTAAGGTCTAATACATAGAAAGCTAACAATAAGTGCTAGGTATCCAATAAATTATCCTGGGGGTGGGGTGGAGAGGATCCAGAGAGAAGTTTGTATTAAATTTAAGATACAGAAAGGAAATGCAACTATCAGCATTTTTATCATATTTAACTTATTTGATTGAGATTTAAAATTATTCATCATTTGTTTCTAAGCAACATACCAATTCATATTAATGATCAGGATGTCTTTGAATTTAGAAAATACCTACTCTAAAATAAAAGTGACTTAATTCTCCCTACATAATTCACCCAGATAAAATTTCCTTATTAGTTTCTTCTCAGGGAGGACAAATTCCTCATTAATTTTAAACATGTCAATCTAAGAATGCTATACACATCAAATAGAATAATGATTGACATTATAAGAAACACAATGCACTGCATACCAAAATCAAATTGCCCATTATTCACTCATACAAATACACACCTTTATTTGTACTTTGTTAACTTTATGAGGAGAAATTCAGTCAGATATTTAAATCATATTGGGATGGGAAAATTATGTGATAAAATGCTATTTTTAGTAGTGATAATATCCTAATGTGTGTTAATAATGTGCAATATCTCTGTACGGTTTGCCCATGTAAGCATACTTTTATATTTAGCATACTTTTATATTTAGATGTGTCTTCTTACCTAATCCCTAATTTGAGTCAACAATATTACTATAGAAAGAGAATATTTTCTTATGTCATTTCATAGGCCTCATTTTTTTACCCAATTATTTACAAAATAACAATTTATGTACTAAATCATTGAAAGAAATACTTCTGTTTGTTAGTTAAATGAATTCAAAGGTGTGGTCACTTTTTGAATGCTGAGAGGCATAATGAAAAGAGACCAACATAAATTCCTCTTAAAGGCATATTTTCTATAAAATGCTGAAGTATCCCTTCCTAAGGCTATTCATTTTCTCAAAGTTTACCCATGGCTTACCTATCTCACTCCAGACAAAAGTAAAGTTCTTTCCATGATCTGCTTGGCTCTCAAGGCCTAGACCTCTCTCCTACCTCTTATCCAACAACCACAAGGAACGCATTAGAGTCCTGCTTCAAGGCCATCCTGCATCCTGGCCCTTTAGCTCCCACTTTCCCCATGACTCACTCCTCCACTTTACTCCAGAGCTGCACACTTTTGCGCATCATGGAAATGCCTGCCCACCAAGTACTATCTTCCTACCCTTTTCTTTTTCTTTATGACACTTCTCACAGTCTGATAGTTGTCCTTTTGTTTTCCATGGTCCCTCCACTAGAATATAACCCCTAAGAGCAGATTGTGTTTATTCAGTACTGTATCACTATCATTTATTATAGTGCCTGCCATGTAGTAGAAACTTAACAAAATTTTATTGAATAAATGATATAATATCACTGGGCTGTTCATTGTGTATTTGAAGTCATTAAAGACCTACCATAAAGATAAAAAATTTTTAATTGCCAATAACAAAGCATTTTAACCTATCAAAGAATTTGTAAGCCCAAATTAGTTTTTTAACTATAGAAATATATGTAATATAACTTAAGGATTATTTTTCTCTTTGGAATATTGCTGATATTTTAAATTATGAATTAGACTTTCATTTAATATTTTTAAATGTTTGTCCTTGTCCTTAATTTTTTATCATGTTCAGATAATGGGATGGTTATATAACATAACTGCCAGGGGAATGCCTTCTCCAGAGTAAACAAGTCATCTATGTAAGAATGCTTATAACTCAGAATGGGAGCAATGCAACCTCTATTAAGATTTGCCCTTGCTATTTGCTGTGTGTCATGGAATTGAAATACTGCAATGTAAAATTGTCCACCAGGATGGATTCTGCCTCATCTGTAGATTTACAACTATTTTCCACTACTGTATTATGTGATTATATCTATGTTAAGGGTATTTTAACTATATCTCCAATTACCTATGCATTTTAATGCCAAAGGTTCTTGAGCATCAAGAGAAATACTTAGGGTATTAGCAAAACAAAACATGGGGAATTTTCATATATAAACAAATTCACTTTAAATATATTTAAACCTATCAGTTGCATCTTTGCTGATGAGGGAATAAATTAAAGAAATTAATAATACTGAAATATATATCAGTATATATATATACATACATATATATATATATATATATATATATATATATATATATATATACATACATATGTACATATGTGTGGTGTGTGTGTGTATGAGAAATGATTGAGTTGTGAGAGTCTTAACCCAATTAGAGAATTAATCCCCTGATAGAGATTCTGCCTCATCTGTAGATTTACAACTACTTACAACTACACACACACACACACACACACACACACACACACAAATATAGCCTTATCTCTTCTGGAACTTTTCCAAACAAAACTTATCCAAGTCACTGGGTTCGTAATACCTGATTCAGTTTGGGTAAAAACTAAACCCTTATGCCAAAATTATTGCAGATTTTGAGGTTTGAAAGAGAAACTATATTTTTTTACTTAATTTTATCTTATTTATTAAGCAAAGATTACCAGGCACATATTATGTAATATTTTTGTATAAGAGTAAAAAGATTATTAAGACAGTTGTCCTTCAAAGGACACAAAGCTGAATAAAAATGAGCCCACATCACTACAGAGTTTACAGTCCAGTGAGAAAGATAAGCATACAAAGTGATTATTGTCAATATTTTAAGTGGAATAGGTATCACTCGCACCATGTATTGTGGAACCTCCAAGAGCTTGGGAGCTTTAAAAACGTGTTCCAAGGAGAGGGATGCTTGAGATGTCACACAAAATAAGAATAAATTCTAAAAATCGTTGGTTGAAAGAGCAATGTGGAAGACAATTTCACATGTTATGCAACAAGTCTCAGTGTGGGAAAGAATGAGGCTAGAGAGGAGACAGGGAAGGTTCCCATGTGCCCACCAAAGGACAGATATTCAGCAGTAATTCTCACAATCGGTACAAGATTGTATGAGGATGGACATGAAGGCTTGCAAGACAGAAGGCAGAGAGACTAATTGGTAGACTTGAGTAATTCATTTGAGAGAGACAATGAGAGTCTTACCAAGTTGGAAGAGAAAAGATTAGGAAAAGCACATAGATATGAAAATATTTCAGGTCAATTAGGACAATGTTTTGGTTTACTGAAGTGTAAAAATGATGAATATGAAATATAGTTATATGAGAAAAAGTAAACAGAATTGTCCAAAGAATTGCCATACAATTGTCAATAGCTGAAAGGGACTTGATAGTTGTTTGAAATATTTGCTGCTTGCTTCATTTGGAAGAATTTTTCATTACCAGCTGGTGACACAATGTTTCACCCTGTGACTTGCTTTGGTCAATGAAATGGGGAGGGGGGGAGTGATATGGCCACTTCCAAAAAGAAA
Source organism: Callospermophilus lateralis (assembly GCF_048772815.1). Taxonomy (NCBI): domain Eukaryota; kingdom Metazoa; phylum Chordata; class Mammalia; order Rodentia; family Sciuridae; genus Callospermophilus; species Callospermophilus lateralis. The sequence goes on from NC_135308.1 coordinate 136,576,411, forward strand.
TGTTATAAATAGTTTCAAGGTTCTTCTATGTTCTATTTGACATCAAATATGGGACAGAGCTATCAACCCTCATTTCAGATAGCTCTGTCCCATATTTGATGTCAAATAGAACATAGAAGAACCTTGAAACTACATGCTGCTGGCCCATGTAGCATGACAGAGAAAAAACTTTTTCACATCATAAGACATTGCCTGTTTTTAAATATTCTTTAATATTCCTTAGTCTCATTATTCAATATCCACCCTACTATTCATCTGAAAAGAAGTAAGTAATTGCCTAAACAACTTATTGAAGAGTAAATAGGGTAGACTTGATTGGAGCTTAAAGTTCATGAGTGGAACAGAATTGGAAATTATTGAGACAGGTATGAAGGATAAGGGCTCAAATAACTAGAAGAGAAAAAAAGGGGATGTTGCAATAAAAATCAAAGCTTCAGATCCAGAAGTAAAGGGTTTTATTCTCCATGACAGCACCGGAGTTTAAAGGTCAGCAGTAAAGCAGCTAGGTGAAGGTGAAGTCTTGTAATAGATCTTCTTAGAAGAGCCAATGTGTCCCTAAGCAAGTATCTACATCTTGATATGAGCAGAACATAAAGCTCAGGATGGATACTGTTAATGGTAACATATTATTTAGCCAATGTCCCTTTAGGAAACTGCACCTATAATCCAATGAAAATATATACTTTATAACCTGACTTTGACCCTAAAAACAAAATGTAGTTTGGACAATTTTAAACTGTGTAATGGCATATGCTGCATTGCAGTAAATGGAACGGAAGACTGATATTAAAATGAAAGGTAAATATAGCCTTTCAAAGAGGGTTCCCTCTTTCTGCTGTATTCTTTTGTATATTGTCAGTAAACAGTCATTCAAGACAGAATATAAGTATGTTTTGATAATACAGATCATGGGGATTATGTATACCTTTGCTTTCAAAAAGGGTTTTCTCTTTCTGCTGCATTGTTTTGTATATTGTCAGTAAACAGTCACTCAAGATAGAATATTAAGTATGTTTTGATAATATAGATCATGGGTATTATGTATACCTTTGCTTATAATGTTACCTGAGAATCAAACCTTGAAAAACTATAGAAACTGAGCAAAAATGAGGACGATATAAGAGTCAGGAAAGAATCATCCAGAAAAATAATGAAGGAAATGAATAGGAAGATAACTGTAGACAACCCTCAAATGCCAATTATAACGGAAGGAGCAGAAAGTCTTAGAGGAAAATAATGTGAGAAGAAAATTAGAATATAATATACACAAATAAGATAAGAAGAAACAAAGATGATTTATATTAATTTAATAATAATGATAAAGTTAGGAAATAAATTCATAGTACATTACCTACCTCTGCTAGCAACTAATATTTTCATAACAATAAAAATATAGCTTATTTTTTATTTAAATTTTTAAAAAATCAATAAAAATAAATAAATAAATTTGCGAATCCATCAGAATCAAGATGGTAGAGTGGAGGCAAGTAGTACATCCAAGCCCCTCTGGCCAAGAAAAACTGCTTAGACAAGGGGGTGATAGACAAAATGTACTAAGGCTTATTATTACATAGTCCAAGACTTGAGAGTCTCAAATGTGGTTATTGGAATGGAAAGCAAGAAGGAGTTCACCAGACCTGAACCTGTACATGCTACGGGTCAAGATTTCAAGGCAGGTTGACAAAAAGGGAAAGAAAGTGGTAAAATTGATAGGATCATCTAAGAAACAGCACAAAATGAAAAACTGAACTTAGATGAAGCATGAGCTGTCTAGTGGGTTGTTACATCAAAAGTACTCTGTTTTTCTCTATTCACTAGTAGAAAACTGTGGCATCCAGCTATTTCGTGTAGATCACATCTGGGAAAGATTCAATTTCTATAGCTCCATCTCACCTGGAGATAGCAGTGAATATTCTCATGAAAAATGCTTTTGAAGTAAATCATCTAAATAATTTAAACGGTGAGATAGCTGTGATCTGAAAGCCCACAAAGACCTCCAACAATAGGAATGCAGCAGAACACAAGGAGTACACATCAACATGAAGGTATGCATGCATCACCTGTACCACGCATTAAAAATTACAGAAAATTATGTGGGCACGAAAGCCCACAAAGACCTCCAACAATAGGAATGCAGCAGAACACAAGGAGTACACATCAACATGAAGGTATGCATGCATCACCTGTACCACGCATTAAAAATTACAGAAAATTATGTGGGCACACACAGCCCAAAACCACCGAAGCCACCACAATTGGCAGCAGGAACTGAATGGAGAGGGCAGGGTGTGAAAATGATGCAGGTGCACATACTCACTGCAGTCTAACATACTCTGTGCTATGCAAGCAGAGGGTTCTCAATTGCCAGAAACTATTATAAAACTCCCAAAGCCAATCTGGCGATGCAAGGCAAGGTAAGATCCATATTTATAAACCCATTGTGAACGAAAGCTGTCTCATGAGTCAGGGAAGGATTTAGTCACCAGATCACTACATTTCAGGACCATTCCCTCTGAGTCACAAGAGAATGTGTAATTGGATTATTTCTGTTTTTTCTTCTTTCTCATTTTTATACTCCTTCCTTTTTGTTTTCTCTCTTATTTTCTTTGCTTATCTCTATTTCCCCCTTTTTTAATTGTTTCCTTCCCTGTTTTTTTCATGTGTTATACAGTTCAATATTTTACATTATTTATACCTAAGTTTTTTGCCTATTCAATTACTCCTCTTTTTCATTTTTGGATTAGTGGAGTTTTAGAGAATATTTCAAATAATTTCCTAAGCCTTTTTACTATAGAGTTTGCTCTCAAGTGGTTGCAATTACTGATGATTATTATACCCTCTCAAAATGGTTCTGTATGCATTGAGTGTGTGTTTTGATGCTGAGATATGTCCCCAGCCAGAGGCAACTAGTAAACAGTTCATAGCTCACTAAAACAAACCTCCACCTAACATTGGAAAAGATATCAATTCCAGCAGATGTGAAAATATTGACCTAGAGAAAAAAAGGGTAATAAGACACCTCAAAAATTTCATCACTCTCCAATAATCAAACCTATAGTTATTGAGGTGAAGGAAATGCCAAACAAAAAACAATTTATAGATTGATGGTCAATGAATTAAATAAGAACTAAGAAATGAACTAAGGAAGAAAATACCGGCTGTGTCAAAGCATTTAAATAGAGATATACATTTTGAGAAAGAACTGAAAAGAATTCTTGGAAATAAAAAATTCAATAAATAAAAAAATTCAGTCAAGAGTCTCACCGATACACAGATAAGTAAAAGAAGTGATATTAGAGCTCAATGACAAGGTGGATAAACTAAAACATTCAGATAATTAATAATAAAGAAAAATAGAAACATAGGAACATAATACACAAGATCTCTGAAACAATATTAAAAGGATATACTTAAGATTCGTAGATCTTGATGAATGAGTAATGATTCATGCTATTGGCTAACAAAATCTATTCAGCAAACAATTGCAGAAAAATTCTTTAATCTTGGAAATGTGCTATAGGACACTCAGGTACTGTACATATTTAGAACCACAAATAAACATGACAAGAAAAGAAACTCTCCATGATACATCATAGTTAAAATGCAACACACACACACACACACACACACACACACACACAAACAAACAAAGAATTTTAAAAGTAGAAATAGAGAAATGCCAAGTCACTTATAAATATAAACCTATCAGAAGAAATTCTGAAGTCCAGCAAGGCATGGAATAATGCATTTCAAGCCCTGAAAGACAATAAACTTCCAAACTGGATTGCAATACCTAGGAAATTTATCCTTTATAATTGAAGAAAAAAAATTTAAAACTTCCAAGATAAGAATTAACTAAAGAAATTCATGTCCACTAAGCCAGCATTATAAAATCTACTTGAAGAAATCCTACATATAGAAGAGGGAGATAGAAAGAGAGTATGGGAAAGTATAAATTTCATTAGAAGACAAGATAAACAAATGGAAATTAGCTATGATTCTGATATTAGAAATAAAACAAACTAGTGGGAAGTAATAAACACCTGTCTTAATATATCTCTCTATAACACACTGAAAGTAAATGGTCTTAATTCTTCAATTAAAGGACACAGACTGACAGATTGCATTTAAAAAACAAGGCCCAATTGCATGTTTCCTCCAAGAAACATACCTCACAAGCAAAGACTTTTACAGACTGAAAGTGAAAGTGTGGAAAATGATATTCCATGCAAATGGAATCTGAAACCAAACAGGAATAGCAACTCTCAAATCTGAAAAAAGCAGATATCAAGCCAAAATTAATTAGAGGAGACAAATAATGTCATTAAATGTTGGTAAGGAGAAAATCAACAAAAAATTATGGTGATTGTAAATATTTAATGCTCCAAATGTCAGTGCACCCAATTTCACAAAACAAATATTATCTGATATAAAGGAACAGATAGATCTCAATACAATAATGGTAGGCATCTTCAATACATCATTCTCACCAAAAGGTAAGTCATCCAGATATGAAATTTAAAAAAAGACAACATATTTAAACTATAATAAAGATCAATTGGAACTGACATCTAGAGAATATTGCATCCAACATCAGCTCTTTGTCAGCCACTCAAGGAACTTTCTCAAAAACTTGTCATCTATTTGGCAATAAAGCAAGCCTTGGCAAATACAAATTATCTCTTGTATGTTTTCAGAAAATAATGGAATGGAGTTGGAAATCCACAGCAAGATAAAACTATAGAAGAGATGTAGAGATTGAACACTTTTGAATGATTGAGTAAAGAAGTCATGAATATGAAAAAATTTTAGAGTTAAACAAATATTAAAACAATGTCAGAATCTGTGGAATACTTTAAAGAAATTCTAAGAGGAAAGTTTGTTTATTTATTTATTTGAGATGAGATCTCACTGAGTTGCTGAGGCTGGCCTCAAACTTGGGATCCTCCTGCCTCAGCCTAATGAGTAACTTAATTATAGGTGTGTGCCATCACACTTGACTCTCAGAGGGAAGTTTAAAGCTACAAGTGCCTACATTAAAAAATAATAATAATAAGAGATTGCTAACATATAGAACCTAATTTTTCTTCAAAAAGTCTTAGATAAAGAAAGAAAACGAATCTCAAACTAGTAGGAAGAAAGAAATGTCGAGAGTCGAGATCAGAGTTGAAATTGATGAAATAGAGAATAAAAAAAAATACACCAGATCAATGAAACACTGAGTTGTTTCCCTGAAAAGATAAAACAACTAACAAAAGAGAGAGGAAACCCAACTGACCCTTAGCCCAACTAACAAAAGAGAGAGAAAACCCAAATAAAATTATTGATGAAAATTAGGTAATTAATAGAACAGATACTGCTGAAATCTGAAAGACAATTAGGGACTATTTTGAAAACTCATATTAAAAAAATAGAAAATCTGCAAGAAATAGGTGCATTTCTAGATACATACAACCTAACAAAACTGAACCAAGAGGAAATAGAAACCTAAACAGATAAATAACGAGCAACGACATTAAAGCAAAAATGGAAAACCTCCTAGACCCAGATAAATCCACAATTGAATTTTACCAGATCTTTAAAGAACTAACTCCAGTGTTCCTCAAATTAGTCCACAAAAGGTAAAAGGTGGAAATGCTTCCAAACTCATTCTGTGAAGCCAGTATCATCTTGATACCAAAAATCAGATAAGGACACATCAAAGAAAGAAAATTGATGACAAATATTGTTGATGAACACAGATGCACAAATACTTAATAAAATACTTGCAAATTAAATTCAACAACACATCAAAAAAATCAACAACATGATCAAGTTGATTTCATTCCATCAATATAAGAATGGTTCAATAAATGCAAATCAATAAACATAATACACTACATATGTAGACCCATGGACAAAAATTACACAATCATTTCAATAGATTCAGAAACAGTCTTTACAAAATTAAACATCAGTTCATAATGAAAAACTAGGAATAGAAGGAACCTACTTCAACATTACAAATTCTATATATGACAAATCCAAAGTCAACATTATTATGCTAAGAAACAACTGAAAGCATTTCCTCCCAGGTTGGATACCAGACAAGAATGTACATGTTTACTACTCTTACCCAGCATAGTGGTTGGCATTTTAGCCGGAGAATAAAATAAAAGGGATATAAACAGGGGAGGAAGAAGTCAAATTGGCCCTATTTTCAAATGGTATGATCCTATATTAGAAGACCATACAGGTTCAAAGAGAAGATTTCTTGAGCCAATAAACAAATCCAGCAAAGTAGCAAGATACAAATTAACACATAAAAGCCAATAACTTTTCTATATACTAGTAATTAACTTACTGAGAAAGAAATTAGGAAAACAATTCCATTCACAATAGCTTCAAAATAAATAACTGCATAAAATATCTAGAAGTAAATTTGCCCAAGGAAATAAAAGACTTCTACAGAATGCTGAGAAAAGAATTGAAGACACTTGAAGATGGAAAGATTTCCCATGTTCATGCATAGGCAAAATTAATAATGTTAAAATGTCATATTACCAAAAGTGATCTACAGATTCAAAACAATTAAATACCAATTATATTCTTCATAGAACTAGGGGGGAAAATCCCAAAGCTCATATGGAATAATAAAACCATAAACTTTACAACTGCTAGAAACAAACAGAGGAGAGACACTTCAACACATAGGCATAGGCAATGAGTTCCTGAATAAGACTCTGCTAGCTCAGGACATGATATCAAGAATCACTTAATGGGATGGCATCAAATTAAAATTGTTCTGCACAGAAAAAAAAACAGAATGAAGAGCCATCCTAAAGCACAGGAGAAATCTTCACCATCTGTTCTTCCAACAGAGGATTAATATTTAGTGTATAGAAAGAATTAAAAAACCTCAACATTTCAAAAGCATATAATCCCATCAATAAAGGGAAAAATGAAAAGAACCAACACTTCTCAAAAGAAGAAGTATAAATTACCATCAATTACATGAAAAAATGCTCAATATCTTAAGCAATCAGAGAAATGCAAATCAAAACTACACTGAGATTCTTTCTCACTCCAATCAGAAAGGCAATCAAGAAAACAATAAATGCTGGTGAAGATGCAGAGAAAAAGGAACTCTTATTCTGATGATAGGAATGCCAATTTGTACATTCACTTTGGAAATCAAAGTTTCCTCAAAAAACTAAAAATAAAATACCATATGATTCAGTTATAGCACTCCTGGGTAATTATCCAAATAAGCAAAATCTGTATACTTTAGAGATACATAAATACTAATGTTTATCACCACATAATTCACAATAGCCCAGTTATGGACTAACCAACGTGTCTGTTGACAAATATGGATAAAGAAATGGGATATATATTCACAATGAAATTTTAATCAGCTATAAAGAAAAGCAAAATTATGTCATTTCAGGAAAATGGATGGAACTGGAAACATTCATATTAAGTGAAATAAGCCAGACTCAGAAAGAAAAATATCACTTGTTTTCTCTCTTATGTGGAAATAGAGGAAGGAAAAATTTTAAATGGATTGTCAAAAACAGTAAAAAAGAGATTATTAGTGTACAGGAAGAGGATCAGAGGAAGAGGACACAGTTGGATGGAGAAGCAGGAGTATTGGATTTGATCAAACCAAGTTATAAGCATATGTGAATATGACTCAATGAAACCCACATTCTATGATTAATGTGCACCAAAGAAAAAGAAACCCATTTATTCTAAAAATGATTTGAAATTTAAAGCACACAAAAATGTACAAATATACAAACATATATTACCACACCACAAATTTTGTCATATTTTGCTACAAGTGTTCTATTTTATAAAGAAATTAAATATTGTGGAATAAGTTGAAATAATTTTGATCTCCATATTGCCTTTCCCAATGTCTAGAAACTATTAGTATTATAGCTTCATTATCTCTTGAAGATATTATATTACATATACATATCTTTATAAAACAATTTATATATTTTATATAAACATGTTCAAAAATGACAAGCATGCTAATAAAATTTAACCTTTTTCCTAAATATTTCTGAATACCCATTCCATTTAATTGCCATTTAGAATTTTATGTTCTAATCTAATTTTGTTTCATATTATTGCTGCTTTTGCTCTTACACTAAATAAATATTTAATCTGGAAATTCACTTATTAATTTATTTTCACATTATTGCTTCATGCATTTCACTGAAAACAATCTTTTACAAATTTTTTAATTTATAGTCTAAGTAAGCAAATTCTCTTAGTCTTTGTGTATCTTTATTCTGCTACCATTCCTAAATGATAATTTAATTGGGAATAGAAATCTAAGTTGAGAATCATTTTATTACAACTCTCTGTTTTCCATCATTAATTTCTTTAAGAATACTCCTGTCAATTTAATCTTTCTTTCTTTATAAGTAACTTTAATATTTTCTTGTTTCTTTTAAAGATTTTCTAATTATTATTAACACTATAGATGTACTTAGTTTTTCTTCTCACAGTGTACCTCTTCTATTTGTCCTATTCAGCTCTCAGTAAACATTTTTAATCTGAAATAAGGAATAATTTACTCAACTGTACTCAACTATTCCTTCTCCCCCAAGTCTGCAAATTAAGTTTTAAAAATGTTCACTGAAAACATACTAGGTTTTATTAGTTCATTGTCTCTTTCTTATCCTCTCTTTTATATTTTGCTTTATCTCTGTTGTTTCTGTGTAATTTGCTTTCTTCATCTTTAATATGATGATTCTCTTTAACTGAGATGGCACATCATGTATCTCATGTTAATCCTCCTCTCTCCCCCACAACCAGTACATTTTTGTATTATACACATATATAAATTGTCTTTCACACATCACCTGTCCTTGTTTGGTAACATCCGTTATCATTGCAGGGAAATTTATGTCTTCAAGAACGATACATATATTTATTTTAATGCCTTTTCATATAGTGTTACTATTTCTGCAAACTTGAGTTATTATGTTTAGCTTCTGTGGCAAACTTTCTGTGATAGTTATTGGTGTACTTTTCATTTTGACCAAAATTCATCATTTTGGGCTTCATCATACAAGTCTTTTCTGCTATGTGATTCACATTTGCCGGTCCATTGCTCTAAGTAGAATTAACAATGATGTATTAGGTGGTAATCTTGTGCAAGAATTCACCGAGTTTGCAGTTTTGAATGCTACCTGTCTTCCTTACTCAAACCTGAAAGGTTATGCAAACCTCTATCTCCATCCCTTTTTCTGACCAAGCTTTGAACTTCTCTTCTCAATTCTTGAATCAAATCTTTACTTCCTGTGAGCCATATTGCCACTTTTTATTTGAAACTATAGTGGTTCTCTCTCTCTCTCTCTCTCTCTCTCTCTCTCTCTCGCGCGCGCGCGCGCGCGCGCCTATGGAGATGGTTCTCTTTTGTTGGAGCACATCTCTGTATTTTTAACTGATGGATGCTCACATAAATATATATATATATATATATATATACATATATGTATATATATATATATACACACACACATATGTTATATAATATATATATATTATATAGACATAATATACATATAATATACACTATACATACATACACAATATACAATACATAATATACAATATAATTGTTGCTGTCTTCCCCAGTGCTTATCACCATATGATATGATGCATTTGAATTGGTTTATTTGTTGTTTATTGTTTATATTTTGCCACAAAAGTAAGATACATTCCTGAAGAACTTTGGGTGTTTTTCTTTTACCGACATATCCTTCCCTACCTTGTAAAAGAACACCTAAAAAATAGTCAGAAATCTATATATATCAAATGAGTAAATAAGTGAATTAAATGAAATTACCATAAAATCATGGCTATAAAAGGTAATGTACTTGCCAACCACAGCAGAATCTAAAATTCAGAATTTTAGGATAGAGGATGCTCAGAATAGTTAAGAAAATGATAAATGCATTAATATCCTCATCATATAAGGCAAGGATCAGTGAGGAAGGAGGAAAAAAGACATCAGTATAGTCTCTCATGCTGCCAAATTAACATGCAGGAAAAATGTATATAATGCTATAATGACATTAGGAGGTAAGAAGATATTTCCCGAGTGGACAAAATTGTCTTGTTATAATAAGAAGCTAATGTATGAAAATTTAAAAACAGAAACACTATTATAATATTTATATTTCTATAATACAAATAATGTATATTATTATAATTTTATAATATAAAATAATATTAACAGAAACAGAGGAAAATACCAGGAGAAATATCTCAAAGAGACTAATAACAGTACTTTAGGTTAATATAACTAGTGATTGGAAGGAATGAGACTGTGGGCTCATGCTTTCCACTATAAGCCCTTTGAAATATCTGATTCATTTTTTACATCATGTATATTTTATTTCGATAAAAATAAAGCAAGGCTGTTAGATGTCAGGAAGATGCAGCAGGAGAGGTACCAGAAGAAAAAATAAATGGGGGGAAAAAGAGAAAGGAAGATATCCATTCAGAGAATCTGGTTTGCATTGCTATTGGTTCTTATTTTAATTTTTGCAATTCATTTAAAAATCTGAAAATTCTAATTTGTAAAATTTAGAGTTATATAATCTGAGGAGGAGGAAAATACTGTCCAAGCAATTTTAGAAGTATTTTTCACTCTTAGAAGTAGGAAAGCAAATTCATGAAAGTGGGAAGGATTAAATATCAAAAGTACATCTGTAGGCCAGTGACAAAAGATAATATTGATTCTTTCTTAAAAAAAAAAAAAAGAATCAATTCCTTTCCTTAGGATACATAGATTTACTTTTAACAGAAATCAAGGGTTAATTTCTATGTACAACATTTTCTTGGCGGGGGAATTATTCTTTATTTTTCTCATGTCTTATGATCTTAGAGCAACAGCCCTGAATTTACTGGTGAAGAATGTGTACCAAGAGAAGTCTTATAAAGTCAGAGAGATAATATGTCTGTGAAGCCTGTTCCCCTGCTTGTCTTGCATCACATTAGAGAAGGGAACGTGTAGTGGCCACAGCCAACAGGAAGATCAATACTAAAGTTCATTGATTCATCATGATCAATCGAATGGGAAGGTCTGTTCCAAAATACTCTGACTGTATTCTGACTTAATACTGAGGCAGTAGGAATTCACTGTAACTGCCTTCATAATTCATTTCATTATTGAAGGCTTTAGTGGCATCATGAATATTTAATGGCACGAGAGGAAAAAAATAAGCTTTAAAATATATCTCAAAATTGCCAATGAAAATGCTTAGATGGCAAACAACACAGTTTCCAAGGTGAAAAGTTTTATTGAATAAATGCAGAGACAGCTGTTTTCAGAAAAATCACATTTTCCCCAGTCCCAAGTGAGACATGTTCTTACACATCACAACATTAATAGTCACATTGTGTTACCTGATTTAGTGCAACATAATGCAGTGTAACTAATGCAACCCGAAGGTACAAATTCATGAAAGTGAAAATTCTATCATCTAGGAAATGTGAAACAAAGACACACGTTCCTGAAAACAAAGGTTAAATAAATCAAAGTTATCCAAAGAAAGAAAAGTCACGCAAAAGAGGGTTTTATTCCAATCCACCTCCACAATGATCCCTGGATATGCTAGAGAAGGGAATAAGCATCAAAAATGAAAAGCTTTTAAGCTGCTTGAACTCAACAGTACTTAGCACTTTCACAATATTTTCCTCTGTTGTACCAGTCTTCTGAAGCAAGAGCTTTTTCATCAATCTTATCATGCATTGCCCAAGTGACTGCTGCATGGACCCAGTTGACAAGCCAGTATCCTTTCTCCAGCAGTATCTCTAATAATGTACTTGGGATATTGAAGGAATAATAAAAAATTACTTTTAAAGTCCATCTTTTAAGGACTATTAGAAAAATAGAAATAATTAAGTGAAATTTTTACAATAGGCCTTTATTTGGGTTTTGATTGTGCAGATCAATTTATATGTTGTTTTTTTTCATTGTCAGGAACATGAATTATGTGAAACATTATCTAATAATATCAACTGGACAGATAACAAGAGACAAATGTTGAACCTCTCAGTCAGTATTTTGAAATTGAAAGAATTGTTATTTTACCTTTCAAAAAATTGCACCCATAAATTTGAGGAGAAGATCCTAAAAGGGTATTTGGATTATATTACCAACATTTCATTCTCATAAAATGAGATAATTTGAATATTATTCCATAAGGTATTCCTTGATAATTCCTCCTCCATTACCTCCATCTCAACCCTGCAACCTTGCAAGTTAAATTGAAGGATATTTTAAGTCCGAATGGTAAGCATTTATTGAAGCTGTTTTTTTTTTCTTTTTAATGTCCTTAATTATACTGGATGCCCCTGAGCCTATTTATTATAATTATTGAGAATAACTACATATGATCATAACATATTATTCTAAATTATCACTGAGAATATACTGTTATTTGACATAGCAATGCTGAAATAAAATACTGTTATTTTCACTTTCCAGATGAAGAAGCTGAAGCCAGGAGGTCAAGTGAGTTGGTTTCTGAACATAACAAGTAAATGATAGAATGGTATTTTAGTACAAGCTTATCTAGGTTCAAACATGTGTTTGTGTCATCTACAGAACAGAGTGTGTGTCATATTAGAAGTGCTCAATAAATACTGAGTCATAAACTCTAAGAGTTGAAAGGCACCAAAGTCTTCTTTTACTTCAATGTTCAAAGAAACTACTTAACATTTATACATTTCAATAATTGTTTTCCAGCCGCAGTGGAAATCTTCATTGTTCGGATCTCATTTATTCAAGGTCATCTGCATAGTTCTAAGCACTAGAAAGTTCTTAAAGCTGCCCAGAATTAAGTCTCCCTAGAAAAGTCTGACATGTGCATATTCAGCTGAGTGTAGTCCCTGAGAGCAAACTGATTTAAGCATGCCTGTGGTAGACTGAAACATTGGTGGCTTCTAGTGAACCAGACTTCATAGTCTTCATGTCTTGTGTAGTTTCCTCCCACATAAGATCTAAGCTCATGTGACTTTCTTTAACCAAAATGGTAGTAGCCTGCTTAATGTAAGTGGGCCTTACTCTCTTGGAAGCCAGAGGCTATGATGTAAAGAACTCAGGCTCACTACTGAATGATGAGTGGTCACATAATAAGAGATCCCACAGATGTTCTCTTGATGCTGTAGCTTTCGCTAAACTCCATCTGCAACACGTGGAGCCACCCAGGTGAGCCCTGCCAACTCATATAATCACAAGAAATAATTTTTTGCCAGTTTTTCACTGATAAGTTTAGAAATGGTTTGTTATACAGCAATAGATAACTGATACATGGTACTTGAAGGCTCTCACATTTATTGAGGGAGTGACATCTGCAAAGGCATGCATTTTTCCCCTCTGATAATAAAATAACTTTTCCTTTACTAAGGCTTCCTTCTCAACATCCATCATATGAGAAGACTTTCAGATCCTTTGCCTTCCTCATATGTTGTACCTGTAATATGACATTGATTATATTGCAAGTGTAAGTGGTTTTTCCTTTTTAAAAGATCCTATTAAATAAAACAATTAAAACAGTATCTTAAATCAAATGCTTATATTCCTATTAAGTTTCAGATACTCTGCAAATTTATTTAAATTTTTTTACCAACTCCCTAAGATAATATGTACCATTATTTTTCCTATTTTGTAATTCTGAAAACTAGGGCAGAGTTATTTTGAGAATTTACATAAGATTAGATAGCTATAATTAGCAATAACAAATTCAAACTTATAAACATCTGACACTAAAATTTACATCTTTATCCATTATATATCAACAGACAAAATCTCAAGTAGTATCTGAGGATAAATAATGAGAGAACCTCACTCAATAATGTATATACTGGTAAAGTGAATTATCCTCTTCAAGTTAAAATATAAGATCAACACATAACACATGATATAAAAAAAGTAAAGTCTCCTTGAAGAGACAAAATTAATCTTAGACTTAAGCAAAATATAGTTTTAAGATGATTTACATCATTAAATTCACATAGGGGCAGAGTGGAAGCAATTTAAAGGAAAAATAAGGCCCAATTAGAACTTGAGAAAGAAGTGTCTATGACAAGCAGTGATGAAGATGATCCAGAAAATATTCTGCAGGAAACATTTGGACAACTTCATGTTGGGTTAATATGGTGGGTATTTTTTCATGGAGAAACAGACCAATTCCTATAGGTTGTTGATCCCTACAGCTAATTATTTTGTTCTTC